>NW_015090774.1:5112984-5113221 GCF_001431845.1 Calidris pugnax | reverse complement strand
CCCCCCCGTCCCCCGCCGCTGCCGACAACTCGGCCGCGTCCTGCCCGGCCGCCCCGCCGTCTCTCCTCCTTCGACGGCGAGGGCGGCACCTGGCGCGGCCGTTGCCGCCCCGGGAAGTTGTGGGATGATGAGGGGGGGGAAGAAGAAGAAGGAGGAGGAGGGGAGGCCTCCGCTGCTGCCCCCCCCCTCCGTCTTTCACGGCCAAATGGCGGAGCAACAGGTGCTGGGGCGGCGGGA
>NW_015090774.1:4999142-5112661 GCF_001431845.1 Calidris pugnax | reverse complement strand
CCGCCGGGGGGCAGAAGCGACCCTCGTCCCGCCGCCCCAGCCCTAGGCCGCCTCACGAAGGGGAGTCCCCCTTCCCTCCCACCCCCCCATTATGGTAATTGTGCTTGAAAATTTGACATTTAGTCAAACACTTCATCCAAAGCACCCCCTTGGAAACTCAAACAGGGACAGGGGGTTTTAAAAAGGCTCTGGGTGCCGGTTATTTTTATGCTTTGCTGGACCTTGGGTGTTTTCGGCTACCCCCCGAGGGAGACCCCAAGCATCCACACATGCACAGATGGAGAAGGGTTTGGCTCTTTGCAGTGAATCCCTCTCCTGCTGAAACGCTGTGTGGTCCTTGGTGAGGTGCTACCCCTGAAGCAGACAGGGTTGGGTTTCTACCTGGTCTAGGAGGAGGTGTCCCTGCCCGTGGCAGAGGGGTTGGAACAAGATGATCTTTAAGGTTCCTTCCAACCCGAACCATTCTATGATCCTTTTTGCGGTTTCACCAGAAATCAGAACTGAATTTATGGCAAGGAATATCCCCTCCTCCCCACCCCCCCCCATCATTAATGCTGATGAGGACTAAAAGGACTGATTTTACTGACTGCTCATTAAGATGATGCTGTGTTCAAGCTTCTCTGCTAGAACTGGCGTTTCTAGTTTGCTTGGAAGGGGGTGACTGTGCTGGGTCTGGGTAACAAGTCTGAACACTAACTAGGTACCAGAAGGGCAAAAGAAGCAGTAGGGAGGTAAAATTTTTTCTCTTGACTAAGAAGTTTTGGGACAGTTTTTTTAATGGTGACTTCAGCCCCCGTGGCTCTGAGGCGATTTGGGGGACGGATGGGAAGACCTGCATAGCTGTAGCACTGTCTGTGCAAGATACACCAGAGAGAAACTGAGTCTGCACGCCGGGAGCCTTTAGCACACGCTATATAAATTTCCTATCCTTTGACCCAGCTCTTTCCACTGTATAACTGAGCTGTTTCTTCGCCTCAGCCAAAGTAACCCTTGAGACAGTGATAAACATCCCCTCTGTTCCTAATAAGTGACATATTTCTAGTAGCAACTGAAAGCTGTCCAGCCAAGCTGGGCTGACTTCTGAAAGGCAGACTTGGAGCATACCGTAAATAGCAACCTTTCCCTTAGAGACTGTGAAGAAAGAAATGTACTGCACAAAGCAGACTATGTAGTTACTTTTATTAGTGTTGCCATTATTATTTTGCAGTTTTCGCTGTTTTTATTTTAAAAGGGAAATAAAAATAACATGTACTGCTTTCTAGGTCTTCTACCTTGACAAATACAAGTAGTGGGGTTTTTTTAATCAAATAAATAAAGTATTGTGCTGTAACTTAACCTTCGCTGCCTGAGGATTTTGTGGGTTTCTTTCTGTTTTGGGGAACTGATGACACATTCCCTCTGAAAAACATGGACCTAACATCTTACACTGTATACATGAGAAGTAAAGCTTCCAACGCCTCCCATAGCTTTGCAAATTTAGGCTGCATCAGACCAGTGTTTCATTTGGCATCCTGGCTCTGACTTTTCAAAGGAAAATGCAAGAACCCGCATAGTGGATGAATATGGAATAACACTGCCTGGGGAGCAAGCTTTCATTCTAAACCTCCTGTAATTAAAGATCAGGGTACATTTTTGATCATTAAGGCTACACTTCTTTTCAAAAATTCTTTTTTTTTTTTGTTAATCCCATCCAAAATATTGTTTGTGGTAATCCTTATTCTTAAAAATGTCCAATCTCCTCTGAAATTCATGCTAAGCGTTTATCACAAGCTATCTCAGTTTATTTGTCATGTTATTGCTCTCCAGTTTCATCAGGTATATCTATATGTTTGAATTGTGAAAATAGGTAAACAAAAATTATTTAACTCCTCTACCCTGATCATTTCTGTGTTATCGCCCTTGATATGCTTTCCCAGCTAGGCAATTTTACTATTTTTTTCATCTGAAAATCTCTGTCTCTAAACTTTTCAGAGTCACATCTATTTTTGTTATCTTTTATTTCGGGTGGGACAACCAGAACGTGACATTCCAAGTGAAGGCCTAATCTTAACATATACAGTGAAGATAAAACACTTCATTATATATAGTATTTCTTATGCATACCTTTATCTTTTTGTTGGATCTACTCATGCAATGATCCACAGAAGTATTGACATGAAAAAAATATTCTGAATGGTTAGACAATTGCAACAAGCTAATGCATGTGTAGTTCAGATCATTCTTGCCAGCACACATTGTATTGCCAATACCAAATTTCACTTGGGACAACAGTGTTGATGCATCTACAGTTCTGGTGACTCCAGTGCTCAGTACAGATTTCTTTAGACATTGTTAAGACTCATCTGTATTTTGCTACCACAATGTTAAAATTCTTTTCTACATCCATAATAAATATTTTAAACTACACAAAACTTTGTATTCCTAACTTCTCTCCATGCTGTGACTGATCTTTCGTATCAGTCACCATGCCGTATCTCATCTCACAACTTCTTAGTTTACACTATGTAGTCTTTTTGATAGTGTATCAAATATTTTTTTCCCAAAGGGTTTTGTAATATAGTCTATAAAACTGTATATGAAGTATTTTTTAATTTAAGTATCGCAACAGACATTTCTCCATTAATTGCCATCTTCAAATAGTTTGAGATGCAGACTTTGTTTTGCAGAATAGCCCCTCTGATTTGACATGTTTTGGGATTGTTTTCTGATCGCTTTTTTCATAACCTTCCTTTTGAACTTTTTGAAGCAGTTTTTCTTGTACTTGAATAAAATTTGAATTATCTGGATTATCCCACAGGAATTCATTTTGCACCAATTCCAGAAATAATGTTATTGAGACCTACCCATTAGGGAAGGCAGTGGAAATTTGGCCTGTTAAGACTCCAGAGACTTACTGTGGTGGTGTATAGCCTTTGTATTCCTGAACTATAAATATTCTTGAAATGAAAAGGCTTTCTCTGTGATTATTATTAACTTAAAGAGTTATCATTAAAATACACAGTCTTCACAAACTGCACTTACATTAACATAAAGAATTCCCCTCATCAAAGTTGAAATAACATCATCAGAGCACCAACAGAGGTGGACTGTTTAGACATGCCCTACCCCTTGTCCCTTCACCACTTTACAACAACAAAGATTCCCAAGTAACTGCTACTTGTGGAAACGGGCTGGAATTGGCAAGATGCAGAGGTGCTCACAGACTGCCCTTTCTGATTTGAGTCGATAACAGGAGATCTTGACTGACTTCAGGGGGTTCTAGATATTCTAAACAGATTCTGCAAGGAAACATACTATTTCGTTTTCCTATGTGCTGTCTTCAGAAAGACTTTCTTACCCTCTCATAAGGTAAACTACAAGATAAGCATTTCTCTCCGAGGGAGAAATAGGGTGAGGAATACGATATTTTTGGGGAAAGTAGGAAATGGCTGAAATATAAACCCATTTTTAGACATGATATACAACCAAAGGGAAATGTGTCTGGAAATGTGTAGCTCCACAAATGCGATTACTTCTACCAAATAATTCATGTCTCACAAGAGTTAGAGTGAGGCATTTGCATAACTTTGCAAGATTAGGACCGCTGTTAGGCAGAGAAGATTGATTCTCTTGTTTCACCATGGCTTGTTTCACCTCCTAATATTAAGGGGAGGGGGGATTAATACAGATGCACTTGTATATTCCTGTATATTCTGACTGTACCTGTATAATCTTTGTGAGATCATATTAAATAAAACAAAGTATTTTGCAAAGCTTAGCATGTAATTTAAAACTAATAAATATCTGCTCATACAGACACAGGGAAATGTCTGCTTTTGTGCAAGGTTCTCTTGGTTTCAGCGTAGTTACATATGAATTGGTTGCTGGTATAATGGGATTGAGGTTTAAATGTTTATGTTCATATCATGGAGTTATTTTTAATTGTGCGAAGTCTTAAACAGTTATTAAATGTTATGTTTGTACAAAATCATTTATGGATGACTGATAAATATGAAAACAGAAATTGCTGTAGAAACACTAATTGTCTTTTAGAAAAGCAGCAATATGACATTCTGCTTCCATGATCACTGAGCAACACAAAAAGAGACATTTGTACAAATAAACATGACTCTTGTAATCTGACTAATGTGAGGTGAAGAGGCTGCATATGGAATTGCACGGAAAATCATTTCTGCATTAGAAAGTACTCCTGTAAATGAGGTACGCTAAATTTTAGTATTTCAGCCATATTGTCCATTCCTTCTGAATTTGTAAACAAGTTGAAGATTTGTGGTCCTGTTTCTAGGCTACATTCAAAAAACATAATGAAGAAAAGGAGTGAAGTCCAAAGAGGCTATAAATATGTTGGTGTTTATACAGTGTGGACTGCTCAGAAACAGACAGACAACACAACTCCAAATGGGTCAACTCTAACTCTGGGTCACAATTCTAAATGAAGTCCCATTTCTATTTCACAAATCCTAAAATGAGACTTGGAACTTACAAATACACCTAAAGATCAGGTTCATAACATTGCATAGCTTAAACAATAATTTTTCAAATTGATGCAAACATTTGAGAACGAAAGTCCTTGTAATTTTGTGTGATTTCGACCTCTAAGCATTGCTTTAGATCAGTCACATTTAATAATTCAAATTATTTTATCAACTACATACATGTACATAGTCCAAGCTATGTGCCAATTCAACATTGCTTTAGGTAGGCCGTGGGAGCTACAACAGGAGACAAGGAAGGAGGCCCACTAGAGGTCTCCCAAACTGTTTGAAAGAATCCTGCCCACTTCTGGCACTTGGTAGCTCATTTGGGTCTTGATGTGCTTCCAAAGTCAACATGTAAAAAGTAGAATGTAGCTAAGTCACTTAGACCTTGTAACATGTTTGTTGAACTTAAGTGTGGACTACACTGAGGCCTGAGAGGGCAGTGGTAGCCACTCCTGAAGCTGGTGTTTTCCCACAGGGTGCGTACGAGTGTTCTGGTACATGGATGTCTATGTGAATGTCTCAACACATTCATTTTCTTCTCCTGTATGCTTTCAGAATAGAATGCTCCTACGACTTCACACCCCAGTTCAGATGCCCCTCTGTATTCGAACACCATATGCTCTTAAGAACATACTTGAGTAGGTGCATGAAGGACTGTGCCCAGATGACAGGCTTGCTCAGGTACACCTGAAAGTTTGCTTATTTATGACTATGTGTGCGATGACTTCACTTATGTCAGAAGCCAGATAAGATTTCTGGATGCTTTTTAATTGGATGACAGCAACTATTGATCAATAGTGTCTTAGATTCTATCAGCATGCATGAAATCCTGTCAAGATCACAACCAAAGATGGCATAAGACAACTCTACGTCAGCTCTAAATAACCATTGAATTCTGAGTAACTCTTAAATTCGATTTTCCTGCCTGTGTCCCTTTTACTGAGCAGTGCAAAATACAGGTTTGCAATCAGAATACAAATTTTGGTTCATATTTCTAAGCATTCCTAACCACTGCTATTCCAAAAACCAGCACATATCATATACTTATAAAGTTAGATAGTTGTATCCAGATTCAGTAAAATTCAGGGTAAACTGTATTATTCAAAACACATAGATACAAACAGATTATTATACTCACTGTTGGAAAAACACACAGCATTACAAGATTTTTTTTTTCATTTTCATATGAAATATTTCTAAGCTGTTTGTATATGAATATTCTGACAGCTTTGAAACTGCTTTTCAGAAAATGAAGCTCAGCTGAAGGTATTTATGGGACGGCAGTGTAATTTCACTACCAATATTTGCAATGTACCTAGCTGTGAACAGTCTGAATGCAGACTGTCTATCAAATATAGATATTAAGATAGATATAGATATTAAGATCACATTCACTACCTGAGTGGAATATTTACATTTATTAAGTTTGGAGTAGAAAAATAACATTTATTGATTTCCTTGGATATCTTAGGTATATTACATTTACAAAAGGTTACTATTGATACTAAAAACTTTGGCTCATGAGTATGTTTAATTAAACTAGATTTCTTTATGTACCTGTGGCACTTCAGTTTTAGTCTTCTGCTCCTCCAGTCCACACAGAGCAAGAGTAATGCTGAGGCAATTACATAGCTATGAGTTTTCATTTAAGTTCAAATTCAGCAAAAGAGAACAGGAATCATAATAACAGCATCAGTGTTCAAAGAGCATTGTCTTCAGGCTAAAGAAAAATTACAGTTTAATTGGTTAATGAAATCCATCTAAGAAGATATTGCAAGCAAGTCCAAATGTTAGAGGAACATCAGAAATCTAACAGGAGTAGGGGAGCAATAGGTAACTGAAGAGCCAACACAACCACCTAGGAACCATGAGGCACTGGAGCAAATGTGCTTCTACTATGTGTAGAAGCATGGAGTGCCTGTTCCACCTAAACATCAGTCACCACATTACATTTCTCTCATTTGTCCCTGTCCTGTCTGTTCCCTAGTCTTCATTTCTTTCACCCTTCTCAATTAATTAGTTACCACTTCTACTGCACTAACTATTTAACTAAAGTCTTGGCCTCCTAATCTTATCCCTTCACACATGATTTAAGTACTAGCTTTCCTAATCTACCTCCTTGCCTGTATAACTGATCCTCCAATACTCCCTAAGCTCAGATTTATCTCTTTGTACTTTGCCCTGTTTTATTTCCCACCAGTCTCCGGTCCGCATTTATTTACCATAGCAAACCTTTTTTTCCACTAGCATCTCACAGAATGAAACTTCCCCACAGTGTTACTCTGGCTTTCATTTCACTGGTTAGTTTGACACAGATTAGGGAAGTGAATCAGTAGAGTGAAACAGTTCACGCTGCAGACCCAGCATCCACACCACGGATGTGCTGCAGGACATCTTTCTGCATAATTCTATTAGAAAGTTCATATTCTCCAAGACAACTGTAAGATAAATATCAATGGTAACAGATGTGCTTCAAAAGTGTCTTTCTTATCCAAACTAAAATCCTAATGTAAACATACCCACTTTCTTGCCTGCCCCAACAATTATGACATTTTCCCCAGATTTTTCTTATTTTAATCTATAGTATGTACATCTCCTTACTGTAAAATCTCTCTACCTCTGAATTAGGCAGTTTCCCTGTTCCTCATTGCATGGACTCAACTGCAGAGAATGTATGCTAATGATTCAGCCCAATCCAGGCTTGGCATCACCTACAGAAGCACACCAAAGTTTTATTCAGGTATCTGGAGCTTTCTTAGAGAAGAGATGAAGAGCTTCCAAAGAACTGATCTGTAAGACTTTACTGATCATGTGCAAACTCTAATTTTCCAAGTTGCTTAAATTTGAGCAGCAGACACATCTTTGACAAAACAGTTAGTATGACTTTTTAAAACCTAGACTCAGTAAAAACCTGAAAAAAAGCTTTAACATGGGGGGCACAGAAAGTCATAAACACTGAGTTTCTCATGTTTCCTCATTCACAGAACTATCTGCATTATTTTGGCAGAAATAAGGTTCAAAATGGAACATGAAGGCTTTCACCTCATGTGTTTTTCCAAACTCAGAAATAGGAAAAGTCTTTTAAAAAATCTGGTCATCTTAGTAGATTGCAATATTTTTATAATTCTTAAACAGATCTCATTTAATCACTTCATTCATTAATTCATTTCAAAAGCAGATATAGATTTACAGGGATTTTTTAATGACTAAAAATGTTATTGCCAAGGGCTTAGGAGCTCAATTCTACCAAATTCCTTCTACCCTTTCCTACATAAATATAGGTAGAATTTCTGCACATTATAAATATATTGCAATAATCTGAGACACTGAAGAGCAGTTAAATTTTTACTTACATATTCACTAGCTACACTGTGTTAAAACATAGACAAAAGTCTACTTTAGTATTAATATTTCAAATTGTACATTAGTTTTTATATCTGGAAATCCAGGTAATGCTGTAGAAAACATAAAACTTCAAGGAGTGCCAGTTGGACACGAGTATAAAGAATGTACGAATGATACATTATTCATACTAGTAAATTCTCATTGTTATTTCCTTGCCAATCCACTGAATGGAAATATACTACAAAGGAAAATAATTTTAAAGCTTTTTCCAGTAATTCTTCAAAGCTATCCCACTATTAATCACTGGAGTTCACGTCATCCAGTTAAGAATGCACAATATTCCAAAGTATTGCCAACATTTTTCTTTATTGATCAAACACTGGCATCGAATCACAGTATCTCATTCCCACAGCACCATGAAAAAATAAGAACTTCAGCTTCACTACCATCTGGATCACAGATCATACTATAAAATATGTTCAGGTTGACAGTAGGTTTTTGAAGTACTTATTTCATATTATGTTTCTGATACTGTTATATGTTGTGACCTGTCACAACCCATTTTGAAGATAATACCACTCCATTAATGTTCAAATTTATAAAAAATAGTATTTTCTCTTTAGACAATAATCTATGTCTAATTAGGTATTTAGAGTGGATTTGAAGACATAAACAGCGATACTGCCATTCCCTAGTGCTCCCTTAGCATGCTGGTTACTGTCCATAGCCTGAAATTTAACCAGGAGCTGAAGGTGCTGAAGCTGTCAGCATCTTTTTTGGGGTAGAACACAGTACCTCATAGAATTAGACTCCCATTCAGAAAGCATGTCAGCAATTCCCAGAATGAATTGTGCGAACGGGGGTGGACCTGAAGAAGCCTGTAACCAATGCAAAATATGAATGTTATTCAAGGACATATTCTGAAAGTGTAAATTAGTTTTGAGATGATAGTTCTTAATCTACACAAAGGGTGCTAATCTAAATGGATTTGTACGATCAAATGCCTAATCCTGCCCACTACACCATTGGATGAGAGCCTAAAAACTTCTGCACGAGGAGTCCTATCACACACATTGGATGAGTAAGCCAATTCATGCCTAAATAAAGCAAATATGACTTGATCCTCTGTAGCTCAGCACTTTCTGCTCGATCCTGTGAGCCACTGAACTGGATAATGCTAATTCCATTATATTCATTAAAAAATCAAAAACAAAGCTAAGAAAGAGTGCTCAGTCCTTCATGTAATTGGAAATTAATGAGAAAAACAGTTCAACAGTGGGTTCTCTGCATTCAATTCAACTGTCCTGTTCAGAGCTTGATGGATGGATTCTGATCTTCTTTGATGAAGGAAATAATGAAAGCTCTATTTTCAGTGCCACACCTGGTCATGACCCACTAAGTCGTTCTAAAGCGGAATGATCATTCTGAAAGCTGGGTAAAGCTACAGAAGCTGAGTCGTTGCCTTTTTTTGTTTTTCAGTTTGTGTCTCCCTCCTCAGTGTTCAGGACTCGCACATTTCTATTCTCTTTCACCCAGCTTCTCATTAACTGCATGCTTGTGTATTTATTACTACCTACAAAAATGTTTTGTCATATAAACTTACTTGTTATGTTTCCTATATTTTGAGAAGAGAAGTTTTGTGTGCGGTAAGTTTTAACAAGTAATTATAGTAATAGCTTTTCCACACGTGTCTTATGAAAGCAATAGAAATTTTACTTTGGTAAAGACAGCAGAGGACAGCCAGCAAACAATCCTTTCTATCCTGTTTTAAATGCTGTAGCGCAGCAGAATTCTGCTGATGGAAGGAGAAATCAGTGCTGGTTTTGTAGTGGAGATTAATTATTATTTTAAGGTCATTCTCAATCTCTTCTACTAGTTTTATAGGCATGAACCACTTTTATTCTTTCAGCACTATTAGATCCTCATATTTATGGGAGGACTGTTTGTGAGGGCAATTCAGTCAGATGAGGACTGCTCTAGCCACTGAAAGAAAATCATTCAGTCATCATGCTCTTTCTTCCTGCAAACCATGGGCAGTGAAACATCCTTGTAATACAAGTACCCAGTTATTGTAAATGTACTCTTAACATCTGCAATCTAAGTTGAGACTAATATATGGCTTTAAATAACTTAGAGAGATTAATGTTAATTGAATAGATGAGAAAAAATGTTATTCATTGCACAGACTGCTAATGCACTTATCAGACTGAAGTTAGATTTGTTGTATCGGTTAATTCTTATGTGAATATTATGGTATTAAGAATAGCTGCTTCATGTTGAAACAGTGGAAAATTCTAAATGCTTTTTGCAAACCTGTTCCATTTCTTTTTCCAAGGTTGTTAGCTTTGATTTGTAGCTTTTTATCTAATACTGAGTGAATTTTTATTTTGCAGGACAAAGTGCATTAATAGCTTAGGGCATTATTATGAGTTATTTTAGGTAAATCTCCTCATAGAACAATGTTTACAGCTGCTAAATAATATCAATTTTGTTTTCAAGTTCTTAAACCAAGTCCTAACTTGTAATGACACCATGCAAAGAAATAAAGAAATAAAATAAACTATATAATATTTTGGAAATTAATAAGCTTGAGAATCTGTCAAGTATTCAGTGCATAAAATAAACATTCATGCCTCACTTTGCAGATGTGAACTTGCTCTTTTTAATGTATAGCAGGTTGCAACATCCAGAAGGAAAAAAATAAAAAAATAAATAAAACCAAACAAAAAACCTCCCAGCAACACATTCCCTTTTCTGTAGTCACTCATCACTCATCTCTGGTATATCAGGGACAGAAAGTGAAGTGAGTGAAGTGTAAGAACCACCAAGTGACATCTGACATATATTCACCAAGAACTGCTGAAGCAGCTGCAAAAATGAAAGCAGAATGGAAAATTTCTCTCCAGAGAAATCACTACGGGGATTAACCAAGGGCTAACCAATTTGCATGCAAAGTTGTGCTAGCATGGCCATGCTACTTTTAGGATGTCAGTTTGTGTATCTTTGCAGTGCTGCATTCTGCCTTCAGGAGGTATCAGTCCTCTCAGACAGCTTGAGTTTTTTCATCTAGTCCAGCCAAACTGAAATACAGCCTCATCACGCGGCCTCCACGCAGTGGGTTCCTCTGGATGAAAAGTTTGAACATTACAATGATTGTGGGGCTGTCCTCAGTCCCACATGGTACACAGCAGCCCTGCGTGGGGAAGTAGCAGCTTATTTGAAACAAGATTCATCAACATTGGATTTTGAAGCACTATGCTATTATCTAAAATTCTGGGAACAATAGAATTGGGTCAACACAGCACTTTGTTTGAGATGGAAGCCATTCATCCACTGAGATATTTCATCAGGGAAGAGTGTTGTGCTCTTAGGGCTGTACCTGTTAGTCAGTGAGGCTGACTTGTTTGGCTCTGGTTTAGGCTTTCCTACATGGTGCTCTGTTAACAGAATTTTAAAATCATACATGTTGTCCATTCCATGTAATTTTAGTTTACCTTCATCTAAATTGCGCTGCAAAATGTTTATATTCCAGTTTACTAAATTTTCCGAATATTTACATCAGCTAAAAAATAACTGCTTCAGCAGTTATGGAAAAGTCTGTGTAAATACAGTATCTCCTATGGAGATTATATAGTTTCTATTCCAAAATTAACCAAGGATGCTGGTAAGCAGCATCTACTAAAAATAACCATCTAAGGAAGCAGGTTTCACTGACTTGCACACTTGCACCCAATACAAGAAACATGTCTCAGGGGAATTTCAATATTTGTATTATTTTTTTTGTAAAGCTTGGACTAGTGGAGGAGTTTTTTAAAACTGGGAAAAGCAAGTGATTATAGCTCCACCTTAATGGGAAAGGGATATAACATAGTCGTTGCCACATCATGTCCTGTGGCAAATTAAATTTGAAGTTCTTATCAGTAAATCCCCAGTTACTTAAAAAGGGGACTAGAATGATCCAAGTCAGAAGAGATGTGTTAGCTTGACTTCGATAATAAACAGAGAACTAAAGGTGATTGTATTTCTATCCATTAATTGACATCATTCAGCACTGTTTATGGGAGATAGAATTTGACACGCTAATTGGACCTTTTTTTAAATAAGATTACACACTTAGTTGCTGAAAGTAATAGTGTTGATGTAAAATGCCTCACAGAAATTTGAGTGTATGATGTGGTACAACACAGCATGTTGATTAAAAGTCTGGAATGTAAAATCAACAAGGAACGGAAGGTAGAGCTGTTTGGCGCCTTAGGGGCTGAAGGCAAGAACAGTAACTTCGAGTAAGTACTCAGCTTCGTGATTCAGCAGATGTGTATGGAGCTCAGAAGAGCTGACTACACGATGCCATTTCAAATCTGACCCTTGAAAGAGCAGTGAGGAACCTTGCTTTCACCGGCACTACCAAAAAGCTAGAACCGGTTTATTTCCAGCTGTGAAATGAGGACAGGATGTGTCCCAGCTCACATTTAAAAACAGAATATATTATGAGCGTTCCATAAGAAGGGCTCACATCCAACCAGCTGGCAAATTCTAATTAATTAGAATCACACTGACCCTCCAAATTAGGATAATATTAAAATGCATTGGTTCTCTGCAAATCAGGAGAGCGAGGCTTCCTAATAAAGTTCTAATCATCAAAGCAGTTCCCGAAGGGACAGCTGCCTCACCAGCAAATCGAAGGTTTATTATGATGAACCACCGCTGTTATCCTACATACTCAGTAAAATCCTTCAGACCTGACTTTGGCTGTGTGACTGACTGTGGTGCTGTGAATCTTGCTGGTTTGGACTCAAGGAGTGAGTGGATAATTAGAACAAACGGTGTCCTGGTTCTGCCTTTCTCATAATACCTAGAAAGCCCTTTAGCCCGGAATACGGATTTGAACCCACCTCTCAAGAGTAACTTCACGAGAAAAAACAATCCTTTGCCAAGAAATCCTTGCCTAATATTTAAAGCTCTGTAGTAGGAGGCATAGATTAAAATACGATCAGGCTGAGAAATGGTGAACTGGGGTCTCTGTGCAGTGTGTGGTGGCAGTAACCTCCAAGTAACTGAGCAGAAAGTAGAAGCAACTGCTCTTCCCTCTATCATTTAGAGGTATATACAGTTAAAGAGATTCTAGCCCTATGAAGGGGGCCTTTTTATGAAAAGGAGGCCTTTTTATGAAAATATTTTCAGCTGTAAACACTTCTATGTGGCATGCTAAATACAGGCAGATAGGAAGTGTTACGTGACTCTGTGGATTACCTCCAAGTAATGGCAATTTATTTCTCAGACCATGCACTCTTCAGAATCCAAATTTGATGTAGCAGTTTCTCTTATGTATCATGCAGGAGAGCCTCTGCACTTAACTTAGGGCTGCAAAGACCACCAGAAGACAGAACGTATAAACAAGGTGCTACAATACTCAATTCCATTACAATTCTTCTCCTAAAAATAATACTCTGTCTGATTAGCAGGTCATTTTAAGTTACATCACAATGTGAGCGTGGAGATCAGGCATGTACTTATTAAAGCTGACATCTGAAGGTTTTTTCTAAAAATAAGCTCCCACTTTGCAGAGAGGATTTCTCAATCACCTTAATCTTTCGTGGTATTTGGGGATAAAAAGACACTCCAATGACTGGAAAATGTCCAAAAGGATGTCTGGAAAATTGCAAAAAAGTCATATGATTCATGAATCAGCCATTCATTCAGGAGATTATCCTATCATACTTTCTAGCCGAGGGCTGAACGAAATAGGCACTGCGTCATTCAACTTTCAGGCTCTTTGTCTCCATATATTAGATCCCTCCCTGGTACATCAGGAGGTGTCCTCCTACCACGTGAATCACCCACAGGACAAGCACAAAGGACATGCCTGCTCTGCCTGCCTCGTAGGGAGCCCCCTCCACTGCTTGCTTAGTGGTTTGAGTACTTAGTAAACAGAAAATCTGGGATTAATTATCTTCTTAAACTGATGGTGGCCTAATCATGTCTCCTCCTCTGGGAGGCTATGAAGATGAGATGTTCTCTACACGACTTATTAAAGCGATAACAGCATTTAGTAGCAAATCCCACTTTCACTGAATAAGAGAAAGGAAGCATTGGCTCCCTCAGTCTAGTTAACATTGCTCAGTGTGGACTAAACCCCTACTTCCATATTTCTTGCTAGAATTTAGTGGAAACTACAAACATCAACCTAGGATTTCACAACTCTGTTTTCTTTTTTCAGTGCCCTAGCAAGCAGACAGTAGATCATGTTCCTGCTTTTTTCTCTGGTATAATCTTGCATCCTTTGCACAGTAACAAGCATTTAACAGGAAAGAATCTGTTTCTGTAGTGTCATATTGCAAAGGATTCGTATGGTAGGTGTACACCAGGAATTCCCTGAAACATCCCGTGTACTGGGTCCCTTCTAGTTTTGCTGGAGAAATGCTTAGTCTCCTGACTGTTCTCCTGGGAGCTCAGCAATCTGCCCAATCCAGAGCATCTGAGACACTTCAGTGGATCATAAAAGGAGAGGATAGTAAGTTTAGGTGCTGCCAGTGCCTAGATTAAAGCTAGATGTTTTTGTTTTCTTCACTTGTACTATCAGGCAGAGTCATGAGTCATGATATCAGACAGAGGTAGAGCAAAGTGTGCTTAATTCGTCATTCAGACTAATGAGTGTTTAATTGGCTTAATTATGTTTACAAAACTGAGAAAATAACTTTATTGTTTCTCAGATGGGGAAACTGATGCATAAGGAAAATAAGGAGTTATTTTAATACCAGTGTTCCCTGCTCCCTAGCGCAAGTCAGAAAGCCAAATGTATTTTCCCCTGCTTTTATGGACAGGCTTTTAGTGAAGATTAAATAATGAAATTATACAGTGACATTTGCCAAGAGGCATAGAAATGCGTATCTAGAAGAGACTTCCTGCATCATTGAGACCTATCTTACCTGGAGGCTGTATTTTAGAATTATTTTTTCTGGACCATTGCCCACAGTATTCCAGATGAGATTTTCACTTGCTTTAATACTTCTCCGTCACTGCTTGAAATACTAAATCTATTTGGAAACCTTATAAACTGCTAGTTCTCAATGCCACTAATATATTCAGATCTCTTCTGTGTTGCAAATCCTAATAGGCCTAATCTTAATAGGCTCATAGCAAAAATTCTTATTAATATATTTTTTTCTGAGTTTAAGTTTCATACTGTTTTCCATTCAAACTATTTTCCGTTTCATTATTATTTTTCTAATCCTCACAATCATTCTTCATGTATAATAAGCTATTCTCTCCTTTCTTCATAATTGTCCCTAGCTCCACCATCAGAAAATTTTGCTAACATGTAGCCAAAGCCATTAAGGAAATAGAGATCACTTAAAGGAAATATTAATTTAAAATCTGATTGAAACGCATCTCCAAAGTTAGTTTAAGACAGTGCAGGATAAATAATTATCTCTCTAACATCTTGCCACTCACCAGATTATGTTCTACTTATGGGATGGATTTAATCAGTATGGTTACAATCTTGGAATCTTGAAATGAGCTGCACATAATTAATATTCCAGGAGCTCCATATTGCTGTTCAGGAAGGTAATTTGGATGCTTTTTGTTTGGAAAAAAAAAAATCCAAAGCCAAACACAACAGTACATACTAGATTACTATTATGTTAAAAAACACATATAACTACAAACTCAGAAGGAGGAAAAAAGGTTGGTCCTAAAGTGCTGGCAATTTAATAAGAAGCAAAACTGGGTTAGACGAAAGTCTGGAAAAGTAGTGTCATAACTGCCGCATGACAGAGTCGTTCTTAAAAAACCAAGCCAATAATGAACTCATCTGCCTAAATATCAACTCACTGCTTATGCTACTGAAGAGGTGTTTCAAGGAGAACTGGAAGAAGCTGAGGGAATGCTTCTGAGACACCGAATTTTCTTTTATCTAGTATTTTGAGGAGAGGTGCAAACATGATTTAGGTATTTAACTTTCATTTAAGATGAATTGATATTTTCTCACCAAACCCAAGCAATTTTCCTAACTTCTTGTTGATGAAACTATACGCACTTTACTGAACTTTAATCAAGTAGGTAGGATTAATTGAGTTCCTACAGGACCCGCCAAGCAGGCAGATTGGTAATAGCAATACGTATCCCTGTTTTTTTACCAGGAGTTTGGGTTTCGATGACCCAGAGATCTGAAGCAGATCTGTCCAGGCTGTGTTCAAGTGCTGGAGAGAAGTAAAACCTGACCACAACTGCTAATGTCTCAGCTTTAAAGAGGGAATTGGAAAACTGTGTCTCACCAATGCAGGCAGGTTGCACTGCAAACTGATGCCAGCTCGGGTTCATCTGCAGTTGTAACCTGCAGCAGGTCAGAAGTAGCTGTGCATTAAGGTTCAGCCTCTCTGCTTGTTGTGGAAATGAGGAGTGAGTGGACACATGGAGGAGGAAGAGACTGTCACCTCTGCCTGTGAGCAACCATTCTAAAAGCCCAGACCCACACGCGAGCTCAGTCAGGGAACAAAAAATTGAGGGAGTTCAGCTGGCTCACCATGCACGGTGTTCTCAAACACCACAAACACAGTTTCCAATAGGGAACTTTCCTGGAATTTCTGGTTGCAGGTCACTGGAACGAAATTAGTTACAAAATATTGGAATTTCCCATTCTTACTCACATGATGAGTCAAAAACAGATCCCAAAAGCAATTTGCAGTTAGAAAGAAATTTTGCAATATTTGCTAGTAGGGGATGACTTCTCCCCTCACCCCCCCCACCAAGAATGCCAATAAATAAAAATGCTACACAGAGACCTGGAGCCTCATATGGTGTCTTTTGACAGCTTGGAAATGGTGTTGCTTTGTGGCCACTTACTAAATCATTGGTAGACCACCTACTTCTCAGCAGTCCTGGCTCTCTCATTCTCTAGTTCTGTAGTCACATAACATTAGTCTCGCTGCCATTTTGTTCTCTTTTAAGATGTTCGATTTAATAACATCAACCTTCAGGTTCAGTCACCCTTCTATATGATCAATCTCCCTTCCTTCTTTCCTGGACTCCCCTCTCTTGATGTTTTCGATTTTTCTTATTTCTCTAAACTGAAACTGTAGGGGCTTTTGTTGTTAGGATAACGTGAAAAACATCTAATAACATGACAGAATATGTAATTTAATGTTAATGTTTAGAAATATCATAAAAGCAAAATAAACTAATGTTGTGATGCAAACTGTTGGAGGATATTATCAGGGTATGTGTGTGCCAGCCTGAACACCAGTCAAAACAGGGAGAATGGATTGAATGGCCGTATGGCAGGATTCAGCACTAAGCCTCTTGAGGCCATAAAAGTGGACAACACTTGGATACGTTTATAGAAGATTTTCTTTCTGGTTCATATGAGCTAAAAAATAGCTAGGATCTCAAGATCCTGTCTATTGTGTAATGCAATTTAAAAATAGAACAGAATACTTTTTTATTATTTTTAAATTTTGTTTAAACAACTTTGTAAGCGTTTTCTGTTATTTTTCTAATATCTTCTCAAGCCCTTAAGAATCCTCAAGATTCAGAATTGTGAGATGATCTACTTTGTATAAAATGCATCCTGTAATGAACCTCTCTAGTGAGGAAGGCTGGTAGTGGGAACACTGGCACTAGGGACTGCTGCAAATAACCTTATTACGCCTATAGGTCATCAGGAGTCTTCTAGCTTTTGCTTAAAAACCAAAATTCTCTAAAATTGAGCTGTTCTGTGTAAATATTAACAACTGTTTCTACACAGTACAGGCTTCTTTGCCTGGTTAATGTCTGTCTATAATTATTACTACTCAAGCATCCATATGAATAACCCTAGGAATAGAAATAATCAGAAGGTGACCCATGCACTTGTCCTTCTTGGAGTGTCTGGTTTTATTTGTCTTTGTTCTTGTTTTACAAATCTTCAGGTGTCCTGTCCTAAGCCTGGGTTTTCTAGAGACTGGTTTTTGAAACGCCAGATTTTGCAGGAATTTGTAAGCTAAGGATCTGGAAACTTCCTGTAATCTCAGAGACATGGGTACAGGTTCTCTGCTGTAACTCAACAGACCTGAACTTGCATGTTTTCCTTCCCAGCAGAGGGGCCTGGACCTGGAGTTTCTCATGACAAAAATGCACGTTCTTTTCTAAGATTTCCTTCTTCATAAATCTTGCTAAAACTGGTGCTCCCCTTATAACATTTGGTAGCAGAATATTCTAAACTGGCTTTACCTGTGATCGCTGATTTGAGGTGAAGGTGTGATGACTCCTACAGTTTGGCAGAAGAAGCGCTGACATTGTTCCCGCTTCATTTTGAAAAGTATATGGGAGTTATTTAGGAAGTCTCTGGTTTGAAATTCAGTGGCCCTAAAAAGAAAACTAGTAAGAAAATACCGGAGTGGCAAGTCCTTCTTAATCAACAAATCACAGTGGCACCACTGAACAGTGGATCCTGTGTGGCTGGCTAATTACCTACACACGTAAATAGTCTAATCACTAGAGTCACAGCTGTGGGTAGCTTATGGGAACTAACTTGCATCCTTGTATTTGATTCATATTGCATCTTCTCATTGCAAAGTCTAAGTAAAAATTATAGAATCATTCTATCTATATGATAAATTATTTTCCCCAGCACAGAATGCTTTACCAAAGCACCTTCAGATGTTTAACAAATATCAGTCAGAGAGATTTATTTATACAGTGAATTTTCCTTCATTTGCTCTTCCTGCATTTTCTGCGCGCAGCATAATTCTTTGAATTTATTTGTCTAGTGACCTTTCTCCAGGTTGAAATGGCTACTGCAAATACTCCATCTTTAAAACGTTCCTATTTGTTTAGACTGAGCAAGCACCTCAATCTTGATAGCTTTCCCCGCTGTGATTTGAAACTGGCCTTCCATACCCATTTAAAAAACCTGCATTTCTACACCTGTTCTTGCCACACACCTTCAGTCTCATTTTAGAAAGAATAAAAGCGAAACTAATTTTCTGAAATAATGTATATCTCTCCCTGTTCTTAACAATTTTTTTTTCTTTTTTTTTGTCCTTTTGGTAAACATAGCTGTTTCCATTGCCTTTTGCACTGAGACACAAGTCAGTACCAGAGCTGCAAACAGAATGCAGAAAACCTATACATTTTTTCCCTGGTGGTGTAGCCAGAAAAAAAAAACCACAACAAAAAAAACCAGTAATTGACTTAACAGTCATAATATATAGTGCATTTATGTTGGGAATCACATCACTTAAACTCTGAACTCTAAACAGTAAGTATACAAGTATAAACTTTGAATATAAAACTTTTAAAATATGTTTTGTGGGTCTCTTTCTCTAGTTGAGACTTTTTTTAAGTTCTTTAAAAGATTTCAGACAAGAGACAGTAATTGAATTTCCAGACCTGCCTTTATTACTTGAGCTAGGAAGAAATGTCCAGAGTGAAATGGTCCAACTTCGTGCCAGAATGGATTCATAGCTAATATGGACTGGCTCTGCTTTTTGCTCCCCTAGGGAAAAGGGCCCTCTCACATTTGTGCATTTAAGAGGAGTCTGATGCTTGGTTTTTAGAGATGTAACAAGAAAAGTATTAGCATTAATTGCATTTGATCTGCAACAATTACATACATTCCTATTCAGAATTTAAAAAATAAAAATAAAAATGAGGACTGAGACTAAGAGCAAAACGAGTATTAATGGTAAAATGTGTAAATTTTTTGTTGTTGTTGTTGTTTTTAACATGACCTCTTTCTAAGCTAGTAATGTCCTTTCCAAACACATACTCAGTCTAACATTCTGGTACTTTATTTTTTAGCAAACCTGCTGCTATCCCAAAGTAGCAGAAATCTGTCTCCTTCTTTTTCCATCAGAGGTTTCCTAAGAACTAGGAATTCATTTTGGACAGGAAAGACACCACTACTTCCATTACAAAAAAAAAAAAAAAGAAAGAAAGAGAAAAGAAAAAAAAATATCTTTGTTTAGATGCATCTATCTTTGATGGCTTGAAATTGAAAATAACTGGAAAAAATTAAATGCATGTATAAACATGCTTTTCTATGTATACATAATAAATTACTCCTTTTTTTTTTTTTTTTTTTTTTTTCCAATAGACTAGATTGATACATGCACGATATGTGAGGGATTTATTATAATGCTCTATTGAATGTCTATAGGTTCCTTCCTATAATGAGAAAAAAAGCATCGTTTCAGACTGAGCTTATATTTCTAGCTCAGGAAGTTTCTAGTACATACACTATAGGGCAATACCCTGAAGGGGAATGGCTCTGATATTTTGGGTACTGTGTAGAAGGGGACACCTGAATGGATTCCAAAATATGGCAGTGGAGTCCTATGTCTGCGGCTTCACATTCAAACTGTTTGCTAATATGGGAAGTTCCTCATTCAGCCTCTCACCAAATCCTACAAGGACTGGAGTAAGGTGGTATTTTTGGCTCAGACGCCATCATTAGAGCATGAAACAGAAACACCTCCAAGTTTAAAGTGTTGGTAAGTATGGTTACGCTGTTAAACTAATTCTCTGGATGGAATAGAAGTCAGAGGAAAATCTAGTTTAGTCTCTCAAATTGGTTTGTTACACTAACCAGATTAACATACAGACAGAATAGTAAATGCAAGTTTTCATTCTGATTACACCTAGGGATACATCGTTATACTAGATGATGACAATTTTATGACTTTAAATACCCTTTGAGATTATGGATGGGCATAATTTGGGTTTCAAATCTATTTTTTTTAATCATATTCTTTACACCTTGTTTCATTTCCACCCTTAGATTAAGAACATAATTTGTTACCCTGTAAAACCTTAACAAAGACATACTGTAACTGTGGCAGAGAAATGTGGCATAAATTCTGCAGAGATAATGAAAGGCTATTCCTACAAGTTTCTAGCCCACATTAATTTGCACAACCTTTGCCTAATTCAAGTAAACTTCAAATAAGCCTACTCCTTCAAGTTAAATGTAGACTTTGAACCTCCCTAGAATTGCTAGAAAAAATATTCTGGAAACTAATACTACATGATCCTCTATTTGAGGGGATTAATTGCACTGACCAATATCCAGGGATATGACTTTTAATCTGCTCAGCTCCAAGTCAAACATAACTGTAGCAAGAGTATTGTACTCGCAACAACTTCAAGTTAGCACAATATGTTAAAAATATCTTCAAACTTCCTTCCTTTCCACCCACAGCTATGGACCTGATTATAGTATCCTTAAATCTTGCCTGAATCTCTGTTAATTTTGCCAAAAGAATTGATTATGAAGCAATATTGAGTCACACTGTATATCTAGGGAAGCTGTAAAATATAATTGCATTTATGTGTTGACCCCTTGGTGAAAGAATGAGGTCATACGTAACATGTTAGTGGTATAAAAACTTACAAACAAAGCACTAACAGAAATAGAGGTGGCAGATATTTTTTTTTCCTTTCTTGGATTAAGTTGTTCAAATGACTAGAAAATGCATTTGCTCCTCTTTGGGACATGCCTGAAGTGTGCCTGAAAACCAGTTGCACTCTAGCCGTTTTTGTATTTATTATTATTTTCTAACTTTGCCTGGTGGAAACTCCCTTTGCATTATAAGATAATTTAACCTATGGAGAATGAATGCTCTGGGGACAGTTGCAGCCAGGTGCCATGTACAGACACAAACTGCCTGCTGACCCTAAGGGGTTTGTGTATCAGATCTCAGCTTCCGTGCCCTGTTTCTAGTTGCCCAAAAGGAAATTCCATTCCAAAAGGCAAGTAAAGGGAAAACGAGGATGCTCATGACTCAGCAGATAATAGTGTACATTGTAGGAATTCCTGGCTGAGGAAACCAAACCCATTCAGTCTTTGTGATGCCCTTGAACTGGAAGAAAAAAGGACATGTATCAGTACAAAGCCTTGCGTTTCTAACACTGGGCCTATGAGCTGAAATCCTCTCAGAAGGAACTGGTCTGTTTTATATGAGTGAGAGAAGGACTACGCCTCCTCCACTTCCATACCAGCATTTGCTCTTCCATATTTGAAGGCATTTTATTCCAGTTACAGCGCTTTATTGTGCTCTGCCAGGTTTTGTAATTCAAATCTGCAAAAATTTTAGGGTCTGTAATGGAGAACTGTAAAATGACAGAAAATTAATTTCCTGGCTAAACAAGGGGTTTGCAGGGAATCTTTTACCTAATTACCTAATTTATACCTAATAGAACAAGGCTTACCATTCCATCCATCACTGTTAAAAGAAGGTCCTGGTCCTCCTCCAGTTCAGGGTTTGCTATTCAAAACAGGACCGTACTTTTTGGGATCCAGTGAACTTTTTGCTCTCTTTTGCTTCTTGTGTTTTCAGAAATCATCCTTAAACAACTCTCCCCAAGGAAGAGGCCTGTGTGAGAGCAACCTGAAACTGAACCCTGGAATGAAATGACATTTAAAATTAAATTACATATTTGTTTATAGAAAGGTTGACTGATTAAATGCCTTAGGACTGCCAAAGTTCCCCTGTGTCACTAAAATTATTTTAGAAAAATTAGGGTTGTGTAACATCTGTTTGCTCCTGTTTGTTCATGTCCAACCTGGTCTGCCAGGAGAGCCCTCCCCGACCTCCTGCGGCCACCGCTGCCCCTCTGACTTCATCTGTTGCTGCACTGGTTGAGGAGCCCCCTGTTCGAAATAAAAAAGTGAGGCGGTGAGCGCGGCGTCGGAAGGAGCGTGACTGCTGGTGACAGACGTGGCACCAGAGGAATCTGTGTTAGTTTTGGCTGCAGCCACTTCCAGGCAGGAAAACAAGAGCTTGTTTTCTTCCTTCATCTCACAACCCCCGGCTTTCAGGGCAGGAATTTCATTATACTTTGGATGGGTGGAAAAGCTATAATCAAATGCCTGTGGCAGGTAGACAGGAAGTTTGCAATAGGCTATCAAGGCAGAGGCAGAAGAAAAAGACCTTAAGGTTTAAAGAAAAACAAAATTTGTTTTAAAGAGCAGCACCTATTGTAGCTCAATCAGCACTCCCCGAGGTTGATGGTTCTGCAGCCATCCCCACTGTCGGGAGAGGAATGAGAAGTCAGAAAGAGATTAGCTCTGTCTGTCATGTGAAATACCAGGAAGAAATTGCTTTGTGTTCTCAAACCACAATGTCAAATATTTGTTAAAATGAAAATCCTAGAAAAAATGAGTACAGGACTTGACTCTCTTAAGTGATCTCCTTTAAAATCTTCTAAACATACCTAACTGTTTGTAACTGTTAAACCCAGAGTGAGTCAGAAAAGGACATGCACTTTTAATGGAAATGCACAAATTTAACTTTAGTTCTGTTTGAAAGTTGCTGGGAGGTTCTTGTCTTATGTTTATTTTAATTACTATTTTCTTCCCTTAGAAAGATCCTAACTTTTCTCTCAAGCGAAATAAGTTATTAAACTCCAGTATGGAAACGAAAAAGAAAAGAAAACTGGAAAAGCAATCAGGAAAACTTGGTTGAAAGTGAATGTTTCTGCTTGTGCTCGTATGTGACTTTGAGTAGGGATCCAAGGCCTGGCTTGATGCTGTTTTAGGTCAGCATCAACACAGATAACGCTGTGAAAGAGAAGGAAGTTCTGCATCATCTGCTTCTCAGCTCTTCATGAAGCACACTAGTGAGTTATTGGCTCTTCTGTAATCTCTCCAATAGCCTACTAAAATAGAAAAAGACCAAAAAAGAAACTTAGTCTTAATTTGAGTACCATAGGATGATGCATTTTTTATTGCATGCCTATGCATGCAATATAGGCCTCTTCCATGACTGAAGGTCTGCAAGCCTCTGCTGAAACAAAATAATGCTGGCATAGACATTTTGGGATACAACCATTTCTAATGGCAAATTTTATGTGATAAATTTTTTTTTCTTAGAAGTCAGATTTCAGTTGTTTGAATTTGCAGTCTTGACCCCTGGAAAGAACCTGTGAGTTATTTAAATGTGAGCCGCCAGTTTTCATTAAAGGATGAGAAAACTTCTAAAAGTAACTTAAACTTTTTAAATAGAAGGTAACCTCTGTGTCCTATACCATACAGACTGGATCATCATACCATCATAAAGCAAATCTCATAAAACCTAGGTCTGAAATTATGGCTATGTTTTGTATTGTGTGCCTTACAGCTCTGAAATAGATTACAGCCAGACAAGCTGCCCATGTTTCTATGTAAACAAAAATATAACGGCACCTTTACTTAAATGGGAGCCCAATTTTCTCATCTTAACAATCTTCTGGATGTAAATTTTTTAATTTCTGTCTCTCCTTGAAATATTAATCACTAACTATAACTAGGAGTGAGATGGGTCTCTGTTAAAGACACATAGTCCAATAGTGCTCATACTTACAGGCATTGTTCATATAAGTAATGTAAGTAATCCCTCCAAGGTCATCACCAAGGACAGGACTAGGCTAACAGCATTAAATGCAGAGCCAACATATTCTCACAAAATATCTTCCCTCTCTGATTTGAATACACTTTTTTAAAATTTACTTTATGCTTTTACATCGAGAATCACTTTAAAAGTTCAAATACTCATAACTGTAAATATAGTACTCAATTAGGAAAAGAATAGTCATTACCCAAACTTTCATAGAGAATTAACCCTCTCAGGCTGAAATCTTTCACCTACTTACTTTGTATTTTATACTGGGTGGGTCTGAAACCTTTACCTAAAATAAAAAATAATTTTTAAAAAAGTAAAAGCTTTTCAATATCTTTTCTTCCAACAAAGAAAACCAGATATTCCACAAATTTCTGTATCTTCCTTCAATTTGATAGTCTAAAGAGGTTATTTCCAACAAGCTTTTCTGTCTGCTTCTTTGCCTTTATTGCTCTACAGGGATAAACTGGTTTACTTTCAGTAGTTTTTACAGTTGTTTAGTCTGAGTTCTTATGAAGTGATTCAGTCTTAGGGAAACTGATGAAAACCAATGCTTTTTTTACATTTTTTTTTTTTTTTTCACAAAGCTTCCGAAAAGTCTTGTTGTCCAGGAAATTTCTGAAGGGTTGGGTAAGGTTATGAAGTCAATAGCCTAAAGAGGAAACTGCTGCTGGCAGTTCTGGGTATATTGAGCAATTACATTTTCGAGTAATCCTTGTTTGTTTTTAGCTTTTATGGTAACCTTTCATGATGCTTCATGCAGCCAGTGTTCTTGTGTAGGGGCAAAAGCTGGCTGAGAGATCTATTTTTATTTTTAAAATCCTTCTTTCTTTTGGGAATTGAAAGTAAATAATAATCACCTGTGTAAGCACAGTGATGCAGGAGTTCAGTAGTAAAAGTAGGGAAGTTCAGAGTACTTGTGTGCATGGATATCAGGAACATATACAATTTTAACCAGTAGTGATGGGAATTTGGAAAACACTTTTCATTTTTCTCACATCCGTTTCCTTTCATGATGTTCCTTTGGGACTTGTTCATAATGAACTCCAGGCAAAATTTCCCTGAAGTCTCACAACATTTCAGTTTGGATTAAAGTTTGTGCTTGGCACCAGGTTCAAGACCAATAATAAATACTAGGATGGACTGCTCAGTACACATCTCTATTTATCAAGGTTACAAAGTCAGCCGGCCTCCAATATAAGAGAGATCTTAGATTATACTTTTATCTACCAGTTTCAAATAATATAAATTGTTTAAAAAGAACTAATTCTAATAGATTAAGCACTGCATAATTATTTTATTATTTGTGGATGCGATCTCAACTAAAGATAATCAGGAAGATATAGACAAAAAGATACTTCAAATTCCCATATCAGTAGAAGCTGTTCTCCAGAATTTGTAAGCTTTTGAATAAAGAAAATCAAGTAATGTTAAATGAAAACTTGGACTTCATAAGGGGTATATCCATCACTATGATCTTTTAAAAACTCATTTAACTTATAAAATATGGGAAATGCGTGGCTAAATTCTGTGTGTGGCTTTGAAAATGTTACCTTGTAGCTTAGAAAGCACTGGAATGTGATGGCATTTCCATATGGAAAAATTCTGTCACTGGCAAGGCCTTGCATCATTCATCACTTTCTTTCTTTCTGTGGAAAACAAGAAGAGGTAAGGAGGGTTGTTTGGTCTGAATAGGAGGAAATAATAAGTGTAACACCCCAAATAAGAAAGTGGTGGGACGTATACTGATATGATATGTACTGTCTGTTTCTTATGTACTGTCTATTAAATATATGCAGCCAAAATCAGTCCTAGCAGGAAGCAAGATGTTTTTAATTTTAAGCAAAAGAAATAAGTTAGAAATCAAGGAGAAACAGTCAGTGACTCAAAAGAAAATATAACACCATTAAAAAGTGAGTTATCACTGGAAGAATTAAACTAACTGATGAAACACAGCTCTTGCAAGTGAGAAAATCCATCAGCCAGGATGACAGCCCAAACAATAATGCTTTCTGCCTGAGTAGGATTTATCTCTAATTGGGGTCTAGTTTCTCTTGAATTTCATTCAAGACAGAAGTCAGAAAATTTGGTAACTTGAACTCCCATTTTGGAGGTCAATGACATATCTTATCACCATCATGACAACTGCCTGAAAATGTCTTTCTCAGCTTGAAGTCCTATAGGTTGGTATTCTGAAAAGTATTTCTAAACTGTGCTTCTGTCAAAACTTCTTCTCATTCTCTTCCTGGGAAAGGTATGTATCCTTTATTCCTTAGGGTTTATCTAACTAGTGATTAATACCCAGGGGAACAAAAACAATCCCACAACTGATATTTCACACTGATGTTTCTGTCACTTATTTAATTATTAAAATAAGTTGAAACAAAATTTAAAAAAAATTTCAGGAGCCTTGTCAAACATTCTCTGACCCCAATAAGACAGTAGTAAACATTTCAGCAGAACTTCTTGTGCAGTCCCATTTTCAAAATTATTAAAATGTGGCTGTGTTTGTCTCCAAAATGTCATAACTGGATCTGCTGAAGCCTGGCAGGTTTGAACTGAACCAGTCTGGTACAGGGGCTGCAAACTGGCCATACAGCAGTGCCAGACATCGCCAGAGGAGCTGGCTGAATGGCGTTGTGAGCAGGCATGGATTTCTTTAACAAAGTCAATTCTTGTTGTCCACACAAAAGGACTGGTGAGGTCATGAAAGGTGGTGAAGAAAAGGTCATTTCCTCTGTGTACAGTCTTTCCAGTTGCTCTACCAGTGCTTGGGACTCCCATCGAAACCAACAGGAGTTGCCTGTTAGCACAAGGAGCAGTGAGCGACTATTTAGGAGCTTATTTTTATCTTATTTCATTTATGCCTGCTTGAAAACAGGGCCTTATCACATTGTGTTTTGAGAACACTTTAACAGATAAATGTAGAACAATACAGGGAGAGTCTGTTGCTGGAGATACGTTCTTAAGGATGGCA
This sequence comes from Calidris pugnax, assembly GCF_001431845.1. Lineage (NCBI taxonomy): Eukaryota > Metazoa > Chordata > Aves > Charadriiformes > Scolopacidae > Calidris > Calidris pugnax. Next base: position 5,085,500 of record NW_015090774.1, on the reverse strand, counting down.
GAAAGTATTTGCTTGAGCCTCTTTGCTGAGTGAAAGGATTACAGGATTAATCAGTGCCTGCCTGCCTCAGAGGCCTGCTCTTCTCTGTCTGCTCATCTCCAATGCCAGTTTCTCTTTTACATGTGATTTCTATCACATCCTCTTTCTTGTAAGTGGCCATTTCTTTAAACTCGTTACCATTTCTCATGGTATAAGCTGCACGTTATGCACTAGACAGTCAAAACTGATCTCTGTATGTTCATGTATAGTAGAGACTACCAATACAGAGTGCATAACTGCCATTATTTCCCAGTGATACATTAGATTTTTTATGACAATCATAATTTTTCAAAGAGGAACTCAGACAATGAAGGAGAGGGAATGAAACTACAGTTTATCAATCTGCTGCTAATGATTTAATCTTATAAAATTTATAAAGTGGGGAAACTTATTATCAAGCTTTCTCGATGCAAAACATGAGAACAAAACATTTGCTAAAGATGAGAGGTAATTTTGGGAGAGGCTAGAGGAGAAAGGAAATTTTACCAGGCAGTGGTTTTTTCCTTGTTTTTGAGGTAGCTGGAATGGGGTGATTGGCAATGTTCACCATGTTCTCCACCACATTTTTATGTGTGAAGAATTGTGTAGAAAACTGCCATTATCTGAAAACTAAACAGATTGTCATTCTTGCTTTTAAAGCTGTCTGCTGCATAAGCCGTTACCGTAATCCACCTGTATGTCAAATTCAGGGATTTTGTTATAATTTCTTTAGATATATGGAGATGCCAGAGACTGTGCAAAAATCTCCTTATTTTGCCAAAGCAAATAAATGAAGAGAAATCCCCGAGGGTAAGGGGTGAATGGAACAGATGTGGTGGCTTTACTTCACATTCTCTCTGCCTCATACATAGGTGCCACCTAAGAGGTATAGTTTGAGTGTTGTTATACTTCACCAATTGTCAGCAATAGAAAAGTTTCTATTAGTAGGTGGGCAGCTGAATTTAAGTTATATCAACCCTGGGGCTGCTGCAAATTACAAGATGTTGAACTCACGACAATTTGTAAGACTCCTTTTGAGTTGAGGCATACAGATCAAGTGTAACATCACTTGAAAAGAGAATTGCAGTTTCACCCTTGTAATCTTGCTCTTTTACCCTTTCCACCCTAATAAAGTGGGGTTTTTTTTCTGCTGAAAAACACAAAAGAGGAGGAGAGAAAAAAGAAGTTGCCAACTGGCTGATTTCCAATATACATGGCTATAACTGAATACAGAATCAGCCCAGTATTTGGCTTTATTTAGAAACACAGGCCCGTGTCCAGATCCCATTAAGACTGATGAAAAATGTACTTCATTGATTTCACTGACAGTGGATTGAACCCATTAAGAAAAATGAGTTTTTTGTCAGGGCAGTGACAGTTTCTGTGTAAACTGGAAAGGATGTAAACATTTGTAGACTAAAAGAATGCATTTTCCCAACTTTAATATGAATCCAAAACAAACAAATTTATTGAAAATTAATTCAAAAGGCCTGTTCACAGTCGTGTTTTACTGAGTAACTGCTGGAGGTGCATAATGTGTCTTTTGGTTATCCACCAAGAGGCAAAGAAAATTATTCGCAAAGTCTGGGATTATATTCCCAACATATGGTCACTGTGGCTGCACTAACTTAAAAGCCAAAAAAAAAATTAGCTGTGGTAGACTTCTAATAGATTACTCCTATCCCACAGTCTCGGGAGAAACAGATAAAGAACTGTTAGTTTCTTTTACTGACACTAAGTGGCTAATGTGAAGTTAACTCAAAATGACTGTTCTGCTCTGGGGGAAGACTGGCTGCACATTTCTGATTTACTGTACCAGAGGGGTGGAATTTGCCTTGCACTTACAGCTGGAGTCTTGCAGGATGTACCAGGATGTGTGTGTGACTGCTGTGCAGGGAAATGGTTTCCCTCCTGGTGGAACCAAGGTTGGGGTCACTCATTGGAGTGCTCCTGACTCATCCCACTTGCAACATTACCTCTTCATGCATGTATAGTACGTGCCTACGGTCAGATGTTTTCACAAATACAATTTTTGGTAAAGACACCACGTGCGTATACAATGCACACCACTAAAGACCATGCAAAATTCCAGCACATCAAAATCTTGTTCCTTCTGTTTGCTCTGCACCACTTAGCAATGTCATTGCAATCTTGCTTCCCCTCAAAATAGGGTTGGATCTTCAGCCACCAGAGAGGAACAACATATCTAAAGAATGTTTCCAGTTTGCATCAGCTTAACAGGAAAGACCAAATCTCAGTGTAGTCCCTGCCCATGAATGGAGATCCATACTTGGCCAGATTTAAGGAAATGCCTCAGTTCCTTAAAGAGAGCAAATGTCTATGGGCAAATATATTAGGGGAAAGGTAAGATTTTAACTTTTTTTCTCCAGCAACACAATGTTCTTGTGACACACTGAGTATAATAGCTTCTAAAGAATTTATGCTTACTGAGGTAGTGAAAACAAGGTGAGTCTCATGGAAGAGCTGGGGAGATTTTAGTAGAGAAAATGATAATAGTAACTTCACTGCTACCTCATCTCAGGGAAAAAAGAAATAAAGAAACACAAACAGACTTGGCAGGGGCCTGATCCTCTCTCCCCATTGACATGAATTGCCTCAGCTGTCAAGTCAGGGGGAAAAAGGGCAAGCATAGGGGATCCATTTGTATTCCAGGATCCTTTCTGGGAAGACTTTTTTCTTTTTCTTTTCTTTTTTTATCTTTTCCCTATATTTCCCTTTTTTTCTCCTTTCTTTTTCTTTTTTTTTTTTGTTAATGTGCTTTTTCTCCCCCTGTAGTTTCTTTATTTTTGTTGGTCTTTTTTCCTCTCTTCTTTTTTTACTGTCTAAACTAGACCCTATCCAGGTTCAAGTTCATTCAGATGACAACAAAACCTGACCTCACTTCTGAGCTAATTCACTACTGGGATATATAAGCATTGCAACTCTGTCCCATGGCGAAGTCAAACATCTTAGTGTTGTGTGGCTTTCCCTTGGGACAGAGGAAGGAAGCAGGGCTTTCAGAGCTAGGAATCGTCTCCTGCTAAAGATCAGTGGCCAGCAGCACTGTGATCCAGCAGATGCAGATGGGAGATGCCTGGGTGGAAAGAGCTGGAGCTGCTTTGGATGTCTGGATTTCCTCCCATGCAATTGCCATGTGGTTAGAGCAGACCAAGGTTTGGGCCAGGTCTGGGTGTTTTGTCAATCAAAGTTCAAATGTAACTCATATTTGGAGTGAATCATCTGTAAACATCAGTAGCTAGTTTTATGGAAAAAAAATACGTTTAAAAAATAAAGATCTTCTATGTGAGCTATTTTCTGGGTAAGCTAATAAAATGTTTTGACTACACTTCTTTGCACCTCTGTGTTTGCGTTCATTTATTTTCTACCACTTTAGTAACAAAACTGCTGCTCTGAACTTGTGTTGTAAACAGCTGACTGGCAACAAAGTTGTTTTGAAAGACAAGAAAAACAACAATTAAAAAATCCTTTAATCTACATTGCCAATGATATTCTGTAACTAGAGCTCAAAATCCTTGTTCACATGAACTAAAAGGTAATGGTTTTTGTTAACTGTGACTGAGCAAGGACTGTCCATACTTTTGAACTAGTCAGCAGGTATGGTTTTTTTGTTTGGTTTGTTAGGAAAGTTCACTGAAGCATTTCAGAAATAAAGGTAATGCCACATAGAGAAATATCATATGTGGATTTTTCATTCTTAGTAAATCACAATGAGCATCTCAAGATTTCTATGTTTTGCTGTGATCTGTATCTGTACAGTTCTAAGCCAAGGTACTTATTAAAGGGAAACATTCAGTTAATTTTAATATCTTTTATAAAATAAACAGCAGAGTTAAACATGTCACAGTAGTCTCAAATCCATTTTATGCAAAAGGCCCAGTAACTGAAGTGGATTTAAAAAGACCATAAAAAAAGTAAGTCACTCCATCAGAAAGTCACTGATGTGAAAATTCAGAGAATGTCCTGATTATTAATATTTGTGGTAGTTTCCTACAAATGTGGAGAAAGGAGAGGAGAGAAGAGGCCTAAATACAATGCTGGAACTGTGAACCCGATGCCAGTTCAATTTTACTAAACTATCACTAAAAGAGAGGAAAGGAGGGCTGTGAAATTCTAGAAAGAGAAAGGGGAAAACATATTTGTTTCATCAAATTGTATATACCTAAAAGATGAGGTGCTTAGAAGCATACAATATGTGCTTGTCAAAACGCTCCAAGTCAACCATTCTTTGACAGTGCAGCCAGCCTGCTCTATAAGTGAATAAAGTAGGTGAGAAATAATTTTATTTTAGTTAGGCTGGAGTTTGTTATCTATCGCAGCATAAGCAAACAAGGATATGTGGTCTACTTTGAAGCTTATTAGTGCTAATTCAACCTCCTTATCATCAGCTCTTTGCTCAACATAACACCACAATTTGTTCCCTGTTCCTTAGGCAGCATTCCTGATGACCAGTGCACTTCAATCACCATTCAACTGGGAAACTCTCTAGCTTGAGACTGCCAGCCTAAACATCTAACTCAAGTGGTGTTTCTCATCTCCTTTATGCCAGTTGTCTAAAACTGTTTTATCTAGAGGTCCTTAATTCCAACTGAGCCTTCACCGATGAGCCCACCCAGGCAGTTTGGAACCAAGTCCCTTGAGCTGGCAATGGGTGAGAGAGCCCTGATATCTCACACATGCTCTACATTAGTGTCCAGGCCCTTGTACAAGAATTGGAGAGTGGCATTGGACTGGCTGACAGTAGTTGTTAAGATTAGAGCGGGTGCTGAGAGTCTGGACTGGGAAACTCCATAATAGGAATTGAGTGGGGAATATAGCGAGACCAGTGACTAAAGCTGAGACTACAGTGAAGACAGTTTGCGTAGTTGACAAGGTGTAGGCAACCTGGGGTCAAACAGACCAAAAGTCTCGCTGAGATTGAGGAGGAATAAGGTATGCCTGAGATGTGGAGATGTAGAAGCAGCTGCAAAGGCTGGAAACGACAGTCAGCAGCTGTATTTGCATCTCACCATACTATGGCACGCTGCTGCAGAGAACTACGGCAACACATTTGAGGGGTGGCTGAATGGTGGTGCAATGTTGCCCATGTTCTGTCTTCTTGAGTTTCATGGCTGACACATAAATTGACGAGTGCAATTGCAGCACTGACACTATGTATTCCCTGTGTGATTTTGAGACCGATGTGTCTCCAATGCGTTTTATTTATGCTACCGCTTCTACAGCAGGAAACACCACCCTCAGCTTCTAGCCCATTAAGCGGCTAGTAAATGATGTCAGTATTTCAGAGCCCACAGATTGTCACAGAATGTAAGGAGCTAGATCAGACAAGTCAACAGAAAAGGGACCTTCCAGGATATTAGGGAAAGTTGATGTGACTTATAAATGCTATAATGCCCATTAGAGACTGACAAATAAAATTCTGCCATCATTGCTGCCAGCAGACTTATATAAAGAATATAATGGCTGTCCCTAGTGTCGTTGTACAGTGGTGCTGGCATCTTCACCCAGTTCCTTGGGTCGGTATACACTACCATGACTTGGTCGCAACTTCTGGTTAGCGCTCCAGCCACAAAGAGATTGGCCAGGTCATTTTTAAGTGTAGTTTCAGTCTCTGTGGCCTTGTGCTGGTCAGCTGCTCTTCCAGCAGCGAGGGACTCTAATGAGACAGAAAACAGTTTCTAGAGGCTGGTCTCTGAGAGGTACTCAGGGCATCTTCACAGTCTTGTTCTTCTAGATGTTGGACTGGAAACTGGAAATAATTGCTGTCTGGTCTGTCTTCACTGGAAGACTATATGTTTGGATCCAGACACTGGCATGCTAACCTAAGACCTTTCTTCACAGACTGTTATTAGGCAGACCAAGCATTAAGCGGGAAGGATTTGGATAAAGATTGGAAAACCTCTTACAAGCCTGAGTGATTTTTGGAATTTATGAAATGTGGAAAAAGGGGAAAACCAGGAAAAACTGCTTTCCTATGCACACTGGGGAAATGCCTATGCACATATACATCTAGCCAAAAGAAAACAATGATATAAAGATCCTGGGATTTCTGTTCTTATTTACCCAGTTCTTCTGCCCTACAGCAGCAGGAATTTAGTCCTTGGAGCTGAGCCATCATGACAGACTTGACAGCTGTGACAGCCAGTCTCAAACTATTTCTCTGCAGTCTGACAGTTCCTCTGTGCACACAGGCTGCCCCATATTCCTCTTTTTCTAATCTTGGAGGGGCAGGGCAGCAGTGCCCTTGATATGTTCTTTGTTCTAATATAGTAAGGTCTATGTACTTTCACAAGAGTGTTAAGAAATCCCATGAGTTGAAAATGGTTGGAGTTTGGAAAGCTATTCAGGTAAAGTGTAACATCTGCTGGTCCTTTCATACTCTTCCCTAGGCATCTGCCAGTGGCCACTGCTGCAAACGGAGTGTTGTGCTATGAGGTCCTGTGCTCTGAAGTAGCATGGCTGCTTTTATGCAGTCGTTTGACAATCTTCATCAAATATTTGATGACTGCATGGTCTTCATATAAACAGTACTGTAGTTATATTGAATACAGAATAACAGGGTGGTACTTCGACGCAATATATCTGCCTGGGGAGGCAAGCACCAATCCTAGTCCTTTGGATGTTCAAAATGGAAAATTTCCAATGAGGTGTGCATTCAGAGTGACTGCAAGATCTAGGATTTTATTCAAGATAAGAACTAACATAAAATACAGTTCTTTAACCAAACAAGGCATTTCAAGTCACAATTAAAGACATTAATAGAACTATTAAAGACAGTGGCTCAGCTGATTGGCCTAAATTGATATCATAGTTAACCTATGTAAAGGCAAAAATACAACAATAATCAGATATAATCTGAAAAGGAGAATGTAATTTTTTCAACAACCAGGTTGTTTCCAGCATAAACATAGTTCTCTTTAGCAGCACTGACATCAGATCCATTAGCATGTATGAGTCTCTTCTAGTTCAAGACAGGAAGGGTAGTGTTTTAGAGAGAAAATTACACTAAGGATGCAGCAAATGGTCAGTACATTCTTTAACAGCAAATGTCCACAAATGCTAAAACCTCTGGCATCTCTGTTTACAGTTAGACATAAAAAAGGAATTACCAGCACAAAAGCTTTCAGCACAGCTTCTTGAACTTTCAGTGTTATATTTATTTTTAGTGTTGATGTAAGGTATTTACCCTGTACATTTTGGGCACAATGTGTAAAATATTTTCCATAGTTCCATAAGTTTCCATAAAAAGCTGTCATTGTACCATGAATGGAATTTTTAAAGCGATTTCTGGGTAACATTTTTGGAAATTTCTATTTTGGAAATTATTAATTGCTATTAAAATTTCTGAGGAACTATATTTTGTAATAGCAATGTATCAAGTACATAATTATGACTACTCTGAAGTGTGTTTTTCAAATTAGGAGGACAAGGCCTTTCTTGCATGCTTAATTGTATTCAAACCTCTCAGAAGTACGTTCAATCAAGAGGGTGCATATAATGGTGATTGCTCCAACCCCTAATTTTCTCCAACATTCCCCATTTTTGAAAAAGTTATCTCCTTAAATAGCATGTCACATACCTGTGTCTCAGGCACCTGTTCTTGCCGAGTGCTTTCATTCTCCAGGACTTCACTGCTGTATAGACAATGGTTCTTGTACACTTTACAGTCTTCCTTTCACTCCTTACCCAAAGAATCAGCAGTCAGCCACCACCAGTTCTTCAGGTTTTCTGAAAGAAAAATAACAGAACTTTAATTTCAGGATAAATGTAATAGTGCCTTTTAGGATCTTCTAAGGCAGATCCTTTAACCTGCATGAATCCTTCACACCAGTGTTAAGTGCGAAAATGCAGACATTCTCCTGGAAACTGCACTTATGATGATGTCTCTTTTCTGAATTGCTACATCTGGATGAGAAAAGAGATCCTGAAGTTATGACTTACTATAGCACAAATGCAGAGAATATAAATTTTTTTAGACTAAGAACCAAACTAAAGCTTATACTGAGATTCTGCTGAAAAAGCTGTCTGAAAGGCAAAAAGGATCTGTTCTCTTTAGGCAGCAGGCACACAATGAATTTGGGGGATCACATCCAATTTGGGGTTGAAGCCTGGGATAGGTACAATTCATTATAACCCCATGACAGTGTGCTAGAAGTGTTCCAAGGACTGCATCTGAGCATCTTGTGGGTTGTAAGAAATTTGCCCTGCAGGCCTTTGGCACCATATGTCTAGCAGGTAGACAACAGCTGTTCAGACTGAGTGCAAATCAAGAAGAATTTAAGTAAAGAGCAGCTACTACAGTAAAGCACATCAGCAGTGGGATTTAGACAGAATGCATGCACCACAGTGGGCAAAAAGGAAATTTGAATGTGACATTGCAGGATGTCCTCACTTCTGTCCTCAGGACCATCTAGGTATCTTTCCAACACAGTCAGCCAGGAGGAATCCTGAATCATACTTAAAACTCTTATTAGCTGGAATTGCCTTGACTTGCACAACAAGGCATCTGTCTCTTCCTTTCTTTCCATTATGTAAGTAGAGCAAATAAAGACAGATACTTAATCCTGTGTAGCACTTTGCATGCAAGAAGTGCCTTTAGAAAGTGTTTATGTTGCAGAAAATATAGAATGTGGTGTTGAATGACATTTCAATGCTAACTGTCTTCCTGGTTCTTTTCAATGTACACCTATACTCTTTATTGATCAGGATAGACAACTATAGCTGTGGTAGTTATTCATGAGGCATGCAGTTCATGCCTGTAGCATGTTGATAACAATTACTAATCATGCATTAACTCTTCCCAAGTCATTTAAGTCTACTATTTATGCATGAACAAACACTGCCTCTAAGAACTTTAAAGCTGACAGACTAATCCTTTTCACCACTGACTTGTATCTCGATTCTTAAATGACAGCATAATCCACAAAAGAAATTAGGCTGGCACTAAATGTGCTCAGCCAATTAATTACACAGTCATACAGCTTTATTGAAACATAGGAGTTAAATGCAATCATACAGTTAAATGTGGATGCACAGAAATAGACATCCTTTGATTTTATTATTTTTTCCCCAAGATGGGTATGACAATCTTTCTGAACTTTCCGAAATATTATCTTACAGGTAGAAAATGAGCCTTAGTAATTTTAAAGGGAAGTGTAGTTGGTCTTTTAACATTATAAGTATATGATTGTGTGCAAAACTTTTTTTTTAAGGTACTACGCTAACTATAAGGTGCAAAAAGAGTTTAAAGTTACTTCAGTGTCACTACTAAAATACACTCTCTAAAATACACAAGAAGAGGTGTTTCAGAAGAGAGAACACTTTTTTGGACAGTTAATACATTTCTCAAGCTGATTAAGCTGTCTTTTAGGAACACGCAAAATTTCACATAGCAGTATTATTAATACTAGGTCCTAGACTTATTTGCATAACAACAAGAATTATGAATTTAATCACTTTGGAGACTGTTTTTTAGGTTGAAACCTCTATAAGAGCTTTTCACCCACTGATATCAGCAATGCAAATCTTGCTGGCTTCAATGACCTGGGATTAAACTTTAATCTCTTTGGCAACTATATTAGAGAACAGCAAAATCAACTACTGTTCATTCAAGCCCTCCTTGGTCTCCCATATGATATGTGGATATCTGTATTCTAATTCAGTTCTGCTTTCCATATTGATCAATCCTTTCAGGGATTACAGAATATGTAGTCTATTCTGTTATTCTTTTTCTCAGCCTTGGAGTCTTTGCTACAGTACATTCATTTTAGTAATAAGAAAGGGGGGGGGGGGGGGGGAAATCGGACAGGAGGGAGAGATAAATCCTGTATTTTTCTTTATACTTTCTCAGACCTCTTTTTGTTTAGATATAGAGAAGGGGGGGGGGGGGGGGAAATACCTTGAAGTCATGTACACAGCTCAACAGCACTTTCCATGTGGAGATCTGTCAGCAAAGATACAGCTACATAGGAAATGAAAGTAATAAAATACAGAAGTGTGCTGGTTTGGGCTGGGATAGAGTTAATTTTCTTCACAGTAGCTACTATGGGGATATGTTTTGGATTTGTGTTGAAAACAGTGTTGGTAAAACAGGGATGTTTTTGTTATTGCTGAGTAGCCTTTACCTAGAGTCAAGGCCTTTTCTGCTCTTCGCATCACCCTATCAGCAAGTAGGCTGGAGGTGCACAAGAAGTTGGGAGGGGACACAGCTGGGACAGCTGACCCCAACTGACCAAAGGGATATTCATAGAATGGTTCAGGTAGAAGGGACCTTAAAGGTCATCAAGTTCCACCCCCCCTGCCATGGGCAGAGACACCTCTCACTAGATCAGGTTGCTCAAAGCCCCATCCAGCCTGGTCTTGAACACTTCCAGGGATGGAGCATATGATATCATGCTCAGCATATAAAGCCGAGGGAAGAAGGAAGGGGGAAGTGTTCAGAGTGGTGGCATTCATCTTCCCAAGCAACCATTACACATGATGGAGCTCTGCTTTCCTGGAGACTGCTGAACACCTGCCTGCTGGGAAGTAGTGAATGAATTCCCAGTTTTCCTTTGCTTGTATACATGGCTTTTGCTTTATCTATTAACTTTTCTTTATCTCAACCCACAATTTTTCTCACTTTTACTCTTCCAGTTTTCTACCATGTCCCACCTGGTGGACTGAGCAAGCATCTGCGTGGTACTTATTTGCTAGCTGGGTTTGAACCCTGACAAGGAGCCTGAAAGGAACATATGTTGTGGGCATCTTGTGTGATTCTAATTTTGTGTATATCCATGACAGCAATAAGACTTGTGGCTGCTTCCCATGAAGTACAGGCATTATTAATATGATTGTCTGTTATGATCAATATAGGCTATTGCTATTTTGACAAGATATTTATCTATCAGATACATAAAGCCTAATATAACCCAGGGTTATTATACTTACTAGCAATACCATGTTTAAAGGGGGACACATTTCTAATTGCTTTCTTGTTTAATTTTAATAAATGAGGCACATCATTGTATACGAAGCTCTCTTAAAAGCCTTCATTTTAGACCCTCCACCAAAGCATAATAGTCTAAATTTGCCAGCACTCAGATCAACCCTGTAAGGATCATCTGTCTCACTCTATCTGTAAAGGAGAGAGAGAGAGAGAGAGATGAGGGAACTGGAACATTAAGGAGGACAGACTATAATTTTCTTCATCTGATGGTTCATCTGCTTGCTATTTTGTTTGCTGCTGGGTTTGTTAGTTTAAGTTTTTGCACTTCAAAATGGAATGAAAATCATTAGTCTTTTCAGAAGGAAGGAAATCAAGTACCTTCCACAGTTCTGGTCATCGCTACTAGAAGGGAAGAAACCTTTTCTACCAAAACCCTATTTTGTCCCTATTTCCTACCTCAGAAAGTGACCTGAGGATATATATCTCTATAAAACAGTAGGAAAGGAAAGGTGAATGAAAAGCTTTCAGCATCCTTTAGAAATTGGCCTTAGGAGCCCTGTAGACCTCTACACCTTCTGGATGATCACCAAAGCAATCAAGGTGTGACAGGGGATTGAAATCAAACCTATTTGTAATTACAAAGGTTGCAGGACATGAAATCCTTTCTAAAATGGTGTTTTCTAATTCTGTGAATTAATTCAATTCAATTTATAAAAAACCTACTTTGTTGAGAATTGAAATGAATGAAATCTGATTTCCAATTGATGGGGGTCTTGTGGCTGTCTGGCTTTTAAACTAAACTAATCTGAAAGCTAAGGCATGGCTTCTTCTGTTACTAGAAATTTAAAAATACATATTTGCTTTCCTGAAAAAAAGCTTAGTAAAGGCTTTAAAAAAATTTTGTCAGCTATTTGACATTTGAAGTTCTGTTTTTCAGTCATAATTCCTCCTCTAGTAAAGCAGATACTTTATGAATAAAATATGTTTGTGTTTAAAGAACTTGTAATAGCTTTCTCCCAGGTGGATTTTCTGATGTCTAGTAATCACTCATGCCAGTCCGCTTTCTGTCTCACTTTTTTCCTTCTGTGGGAACATTAGGTCAATCTGTCTTCCCAGCCAGCTGTCTTTACAACACACACAGGACTTAATATCTCTGAGCTCTTTGTTTTTTTTTTTATCTTATTCAAATGTGGTATCAATCAGTTGAAAAAAATTAGAAGTTAGCAACAAGCTGTCTGAAACATGAGCACATACAGAATGTTACTTCACAAAACTCACTACCTTAAGAAAGAAGACCAATAAGCCCAAAGAAATTTGATCTTATACAGCTATGAAGTATTTTTTGTTTGATTAGACAGCAGTACTGGACTGCTGGATCTTCAGATCTCCATGTTCCCCTACTGCAAACTAAAGAAAGGACTAGTGTCCCTGAGCTGATCATTAGGAAAGATTGTGTCATATTTTGCCTATAGTTTATACAGTTATTTTCTAATGATCACAATAATGTCTAAGATCAAGAATTCCTGGGAATTATTCCTGAGTCAGAAAAATGAACATGGTTAGGTATTCCCCAACAGCGCACACACAGCAGCAGCTGCAAGCAGAGAAGAGATAGCTAAGTTCACCCCTGCAGTTGCCCAGATCCTCCTTCCGACCCTTCTCATAGATGGGCATCACATTGGCCACCCTCCAATTATCTGGTACCTCCCCTGTTGATAGATGCTGGAGAGAGGTTTGGTGTGCTCTCTTGCCAGTTCCCCAAGTACTCTTGGATGAATCCCATCCGGCTCCATAGACTTATGCATGTCTAGGTGCATAAGCAGATCATCAACTACTTCCTCACGGATTACAGGGGTGTTGTTCTGCTCTCCATTCTTACCTTGCAGATAAGGAGGCTGAACACCCTGTGGGTAGTTAATTTGAGTGTTGAAGACAGAGGTAAAGAAGACATTAAGTATCTCAGCCTTCTCCTCATCCATAGTTACAAAGTTTCCCCCCACCTCTAGTAAGGGATGGAGGTTCTCCCTGACGCGGATTACAGGGGTGTTGTTCTGCTCTCCATTCTTACCTTGCAGATAAGGAGGCTGAACACCCTGTGGGTAGTTAATTTGAGTGTTGAAGACAGAGGTAAAGAAGACATTAAGTATCTCAGCCTTCTCCTCATCCATAGTTACAAAGTTTCCCCCCACCTCTAGTAAGGGATGGAGGTTCTCCCTGACGCTCCTTTTGTTGATGTATTTATAAAAACTTTTTTTGTTGTCCCTTATATTAATGGCCATGTTGAGTTCCAGCTGGGCTTTTGCCTTTCTAACTTTTTCTCTGTATAACCTAACAAGATCTCTGTACTCCTCATGAGTTGCCTGTCCTGTCTTCCAACCCTTCCCAAACCCTTGACTAGCTGTCCCAAAGCCCTGCAATCCTTCTTCATCACCCTGACACTTCTCCTCACTGGTTCATCATTATCTACCTGCAAAATCAAAAGGGGGTAATAACCTGAGGGCTGCATCAGGCCAGGAAGCTTCCTGGTTATATCCCTAACACAGGTCCCAGGGAGGCAGCAGACCTCCCTTTGGGAAGGGTTAGGCCTGCATATGGGACCCTCAGTTCCCCTCAGAAGGGAACCACCTATATCTATTGCCCTCCTCCTTTTCATCACAGAGGGATGGAGGTTCTCCCTGACGCTCCTTTTGTTGATGTATTTATAAAAACTTTTTTTGTTGTCCCTTATATTAATGGCCATGTTGAGTTCCAGCTGGGCTTTTGCCTTTCTAACTTTTTCTCTGTATAACCTAACAAGATCTCTGTACTCCTCATGAGTTGCCTGTCCTGTCTTCCAACCCTTCCCAAACCCTTGACTAGCTGTCCCAAAGCCCTGCAATCCTTCTTCATCACCCTGACACTTCTCCTCACTGGTTCATCATTATCTACCTGCAAAATCAAAAGGGGGTAATAACCTGAGGGCTGCATCAGGCCAGGAAGCTTCCTGGTTATATCCCTAACACAGGTCCCAGGGAGGCAGCAGACCTCCCTTTGGGAAGGGTTAGGCCTGCATATGGGACCCTCAGTTCCCCTCAGAAGGGAACCACCTATATCTATTGCCCTCCTCCTTTTCATCACAGAGGCAGTCTTAATACACAGAGCTGGCTGCTTCAGCAGCTCCCTGGACAAGCCTTTATCAGTACTTTCGATTCCCCCATTCTCTGTCTCCAAAGGCTTGTACCTGTTCTGTACGGGCACCTGGGAGGTGGGGGAGGCCTGGAGAGGACTCTCCTGCTGCCCCGAGCAGGTACCTGCTTCCACCGCCCCCATCCTCTCCTACTTCCCTCCTTCTGCCTGGGGACAAGAGGGCAGGGGACCCTCTGCCTCTCATGGAGCCTCCACCTGCTCCTTTTTCCCTCAGGACAGCAGGGCCTGGCTCCACCAATCCATTTCCCTTCCACATTCCCAAATGGACCTCAGTCTTCCCACTCCCTCCTTAAGCTCCACCACCAGGCTGAGCAGACCATGGACTGCAGGAGTGACAGACAGTCCCTACAGACCCTCCCCTGGACAGCTGCACGTCTCTGCGGCAGGTCAGTTTGGGTCGCTTTATGTTTTCTTTCCAGTCAGCCCAGCCCGCTCCCCCCTGGCACTCACCGGTCACGCGCAGGCATCTCGTGAAGCCACCACCTCCCCAGTCACCAACCGAGGGCCTGCTCTCACCGCCTTTAAACCTCCGCGCGGCTCCTGGCCACGCCCCCTCCGCGCCTGATTGGCTGCCGCGGACTTCCTGGTCCCGGCTGGGTGTGTGAGGTCCCTGCGCTGGGAGCCCCTCTGGGCAGCGCCAGCCCGACCCCGCCTCGCGCTCGCCTCAGGCCTGCCCGCCCGTGCTGCCGCCCCCTCGCCGCCCGGCTCTGCCACACACGTACACATACAGCAGTATGTGGACCATACGGCACCAAATTCTGAGGGGCGTGGAATTATTTTCAGTTTGTGTCTATAATTCACTGAGGGCGGGGAACGTTGCTCAGAAGGTGGAGCTGAGGGTGCCCAGCATTCAGGTATTACAGACTCTACCCGCTGTGACAGGTATGGCCACGAACACCCAATTCTCATTTGCCAAACAGGTGGTTTCACTTTTTACCTGTCATTGTATTATAGTCCAAACCCCAACAGAGCTTCACAGGGAAGCACGATGATGATCACAGGGCGTTGCGGAA
The DNA here is from genome assembly GCF_001431845.1 of Calidris pugnax. Taxonomy (NCBI): domain Eukaryota; kingdom Metazoa; phylum Chordata; class Aves; order Charadriiformes; family Scolopacidae; genus Calidris; species Calidris pugnax. The sequence goes on along the minus strand of NW_015090774.1, from coordinate 5,070,338 downwards.
AGCGTCCGTCGATGTACGGCACTCTGAAGAGTAAAAAGCTTTCTTCAGGCACTGCTGCTCTTTTATCATCCTGCAGACTGAGCTCTGGCAACGTGATAAGAAATAAGGCTGGAAGATCAAGAAAACTTGGGAAGGGTCATGATTTTCAGTGACTTGGTCACTAAAAAGAATGTGAGACAAATGGGAGCGTGGCCTTTGGACTACAATGGGAGGGTAACCTAACACTGCTCAGCTGTATAATGATGTCTGTCCATTTCCAAAATTTAGGCCAAATAGCTGAAGTAAGCAAGAAATTCAGCATGTACCTGTATTTCTCAAAGTGTAAGGTACAAGGAGATCCAGAAATAGTTTTATGTATGAAATATCCATCCCTCTATTTATAACGCGGCTAAGTCTATAGCAATTGTAAAAACAACATGCTTTGTAACAAGGGCATGTGTCTACCTACAAAAACAAACTTTTCACTTTTTCATAGGGAAAGTCTGCTATTTTAAATGAAATGATGGTAACCATTGACTAAATATGTGCATATACCTCTGAAATCTGTGCACCTCGTCTTCCTCCCATCCTACTCAGCCCCTTTCTGTGACTTTTCCCTGCTTCCTGCTGTTATGGTTTGAAGAACCCACAAAATTTATTGTCATTTAGGCAATCATGCTATCACCTGATGACCCCTCCCCACTGTGAAAGGGGAATTAGAAAAAAAACAAGGGAATCCGTGGGTTGAAATATCAACAGATTTTGTAGAATAAGACTAAATAATTAACATCAGTAATACTAAAGAACCCATATTTATCCCAAGACCAATATGAAATATGCAAGGGTTATCCTCACCCAATTCTATCTTCAAGACCTGCCTGGATGCAGTCCTGAGTAACATGCTCTAACATGCTCTAGGTAATCCTACTTCAGCAGGGAACTTGGACTAGATGATCTCTATGGTCCCTTCCAACTCTAAAAATTCAGTGAAATTCAGTGAAATTCAGTGAAGCTGTGCACTCCCAGCAGTGGACCGCAAATGTTGGACACTGTGAGCGCTACAGCTTCTGGAGGAAGGGAAGGGCTCAGGGGCAAGAAGTTCTTAGGATGGCAACTATTGAGGAAGAGAGAGAACTTCTCAGCAAACTTCCTGATTTATATTGAGTGTGACGTTCATTTTATAAAATAATCCTGTTGGCCAGCTTGAGTCAAGTGGCCGGGTCGTGCTCCTCCTCGTCCCCGCACCTCGAAAACACGGAGACCTTGAATCCCGCACAGCAGAGCTGGCCAGAAAGTAAATATTTCCACTAATTGGGACACAGGAGCCTTTTAAAAATGCAGTTTCTCTTCTGCCAACAGGGGACGGGGCATTGACCGGGGTGGGGGGCAGGAGGTCTGGGAGCTGGGGGCGAACGGTCGGACCCCGCCGCCGTTCCCGCTTCCCCGCAACCCTCCTCCCCCCGCCGCCCTCCCGCCGCCGGCGACGCCGCTCTCGCAGTGCCCATGTGCGGGCGGGCGGCCGGGACATGCTCACTGGGCGTTCTCCGCGCCGCGCCGCGGCTACCGCACATGCTCACTGAGGGCGGAGGGCACCGTCGGAGGTAGGAGGCTGGCTCCGCCGCCGGGGGCGGGAGGGGGGGGGAAACCGCCGCTTTCTCCCCGACCCCGGGTGGCGGTACGGCCCGCCGGGCCTGATGGCGAGGGGAGAAGGGGAGAGGGGAGGCCGCGGCGGAGGGACCGGCGGTGAGCGCGGTGAGGGACATGGCGGTGGCGGGGCTGCGTGTGCGGGGGTCGCCGAGGAGGAAGGGTCCGGCCGCTGAGAGCCCGTCCTCCCTCGGTGGGGCGACATCCCCTCCAGGTGGGGCGACATCCCCTCCCGGTGCGGCGACATCCCCTCCCGGTGGGGCGACATCCCGGTCCCCGTCAGCACCTCGGCCAGCGCCGGTGGCGGCGGGGCCGGGGCCGCGGCGGCGGGGGCTGCCCTGAGGGGGGGCGGCCCGTTGCGGAGGGGCCGGTGGCGGCGGGGAGCTCCCCTCATCCCCTCCTTCCCCTCTTCCCTTCCCCGGTGCGCTCGGTAGCGCGGAGGCCGTTCTGTCCCCGGTGCTGGGGCCGGCGGGAGGCCGCGGGCCGGGCCGGGGGGAGGTAGGGGGCGGCGGGGGCAGCGCTGCCAGCGTTACCGGCCCGGGTGGGTTCCGGGGGGAGTCAGGTCCCGAGATGGACTGAAGCATCCCGGTGCCTCCCGGAGGTGAGGGAGGAGGGGTAGGGGTAGGAGGAGGAGAGAGGCAGCCACTGCTTCTTTAAAAGAATTAAAAAAAAAAAAAAAAAAAAAAAAAGTGAATTTTATTTAACTTGGGGAATTCTGTAAAATATTAGGAATTAATCTTAACTTGAATCAGTTACAAGTTCAGCCAGAGTTGTGAAACCATCTGAAATGCTGAAAGGAAGATGCAGTGTCCTTTGACACCACCACCCCCAACCCCCACCATGGACTTTGATTAAAAGATTGTCATGTACATGCAGCCATGATGGAACAAGTATGCTATCAAAGTTAAAAAAAAAAAAAAAAAAGATAAAAATGGAAAAAACAGCTGGTGCCGGGGTTCCTGCTGCTCTCAGGAAAGCACCTGGGAAGTACCTGTGGGGTGGGAGGGAAATGGAAAATGCCCAGGGTGTCGTGCAGGGGCAGAAGGGGCTGTTTCTGGCCGAACACAGGCTGGGCTCCTGGCCTGCAGGGTACGCGCTTTTGCCCATGAGATGTTAAAATATTAAACTGGATGCAATGTAATAAAGCACAGTGCTATGGATTGTGTTTAGTCATCTTTGCAAGGCCCTTTCAGTGCTGGCTCCACAGAGAGAAGACTTTATCTACAGAATTTAAGCATAAGTTACTATTTTGCACAAAGTTATATTTGCAAGCCTTTCTCTTAACTAGCCTTGAAATGATTGGTATTTTATCTGTGCAAGGTCACAAAGGGCTTGCGGTTCTCTGCCTTGCTAGATGACTGGTTGGTCACATTTAACCCTATTTAATGCAGTTGATACATAATATTTTTGGCGAGGAATTCCTTGAGGAATTTGAGTTAGGCAGCCTTTGAAGGTCATTGTGTTTATTTCTTAAACACACTGGAGCAAACTTGCTGTTCCTCACTGTCATACTCTTAACTGTGGGAAGCTACTTGACTTCTGGAAAATTGCCTGAGTTGGTTCCATATCAGAGGAACCACCCTCAGCAGACTCTCTCCCAGGACAGCTAAGATCCAACATTTTTTAAAATGAAAACACAAAAATGTTTGTTTACTTTTTGGAGGTGTGTGTTGCCATTTGCCATATCTAACTCTACTAATATAAACCTCTTTCTTTTCTTTTGCCGCAGACTGAAGGCTTCTCTGAAGCGTAATCCTCAAGATGAAGTTCTTACTAGCAGTTTTCTTTTTCATCTTGTTCTCCTTATGTGTTGAAGAAGTCTGCTCCAAAGAGAAGTCTTCAAAGAAAGGGAAGGGGAAAAAGAAGCAATATCTATGCCCATCGTATGTTCCTTTTTCCTTTATGCTTTTGTGTGATGGTAATAATGCCGTATTTTAGCAGTGGAAATTACAGGGCAATTGAAACAGAAGGTGATGCTTTCTGATGAAAGAATGGGGTTTGGGGTCAGAATGGGACGAAGAGGGTTTGACCAGCATCATAGCTAAGTTCTGTCAATGCTTGTGTTCCTTCTGCAGCAGATCTTCTGTTTTAATGAAAGGAAAAATCTAAGCCCTAGCAAATAATTTCTTTCTTTGTGGGGGATTACAACCTTGCTATTTGTGGGGACACAGTAATGTAGTCTCAGAGTGTGATGCTGTCTAATGCGATGTGTTGCAGGTGTAATGAGAAGAGCAGGGAGGATGCAAAACTGCCCTATTGAAATTCAGTTTCTGCTTAGCTTAGTTCTGGAAGAAGGCTTGTCCTACATGAATTCTTACAGCATGTTGGAAACAACTAAGGTCCTCAGCATCTTCCATCAGCGATTTACAGTACTATGACTTTTAGGGAGGTGGATTGATTGTTGCTATAAAGCATGCCCTTATGGAACAATCTCTCTGTAAAAATACAGATATTAAGATCTGTGATTGCCCCACTGAATAGATAACATGATGCTAAAAATAATTCTTCTTTCTAAAGCCTACCATGTTTTAGGTTGTGATCGACAGGACAATGCAAAAATTTTATTTGTGAGGGCCTTCTTTGTCGTTTTCTTGGCCAGCCTTGCTTTAGTGTCATGGTGTAACTATCTGAGCAAAAGATTGATGGAATATAATAAGTTGCCAATAAGCGTACAAAAGCACTATGCCTGAAATGATAAAATTGCTTGGACAAATTTAAAACACATTTTTTCTTTGACCATAAGAGAAGAAAACTGGAAGGTGAGACTGGCTATCTAACATTAATAGACTTTTTTTCCAAAGAAAAAAAAAAAATAAGTAGAATAATCAGAAAGAAGCAATTTTGAATAATGCTTTTTAACGTTCCTGCCCTTTTTAAATACTGACAGAGGTGGTTATTTGTAACCGAAAATTTTTAGGAAGTTTCTACATATGGTGGGTGTTTCCATTCAAGTCAAACCTAAACAACCAGATGTATCTTTGGATTTGAATGCATTAAGATACAAGTCTCAAAATCGATCATCACTGATCTGAAATGATCCCTACCGATTCTATCTCCCCTGCCTAACTGTGAATAGTTAAGCTGAGCTCTGTATGGAGCTTTTGGTCTGAGCTGCTGTGAGGATTTGTGGCAAAAAGTGAAATGTCATAGTTCCCAGAACAGGCATAAGGACTTTCTGAAGTCCTCAGAAAGTGAGTTACACAGCTGGGAACTGAATCCAGATCTTCCACGGTCTCAGCAAAGCAGCCAGCATTTCATCTCTGTTCTTGACTTGATCTTAATTAGAATTCAAAACATTGGTGTATTTTTTTCTTGATAAGTGAGGCTTTTGTTTGTTTCTTTTATTTTTCTCTTAAGCACAGTATTTCCTGGTACCCCCTTCTTCTTGATACTGGCTGATTTTACAACTGTTAAATGCGATGCCAATTGTCACCAATATACTTGAAAAGCATTGAAAAAATACTATAATTTTTGAAGTGATACTTTTACATTCCAGCCAGTTGAACTTTTCTGTAAAAATACTAGTGGAATCCAGTATTTGCCTAATGTATCACGTGTGCAGGGTTGCTAGCTAGAATTAATTACCGTAGCATTAAACCCTATTGGATTTTCTGAATAATGAACAAGTTGTCTGGTTCTTACTTGGCTGAAGCTTCAGAGACAATGGCTCGTAATAGTGGGGTTGCAGGACTCCGGGTTTTGTGGCTGCCACCTGGAAGACCTCTCATGTGAATCAGCAATGAAAAGTCAGTTCTGTCTTACAGAGGAATTATCTAATGCTCTCTTAACTCAGGCTACTGATGGCAAACTTTCAATCACCACCATGTTTTTTACAATCTTTCACAAAACTTATTTACTTGGTGACACTCTGTGTTATAAAACAGGCTGCCTACTCTTAATATTATTTTTTTATGTGAAAAAAAAAGTCAGGAATCTTTCCTCAGAAAAAAAAACAAGCCACAAATAATGGAGTGGGAATTAAGTGACACCATAAGGGTTGACCAAAAATAGTCTCAAAGGAAGTGGTTGAATGAAAAATTTACTAGTAAGCACAAGAGAAATCTTTTACAAGAATATGTTATATCTTTTTTAAAGAAAATACTTAGGATTTTGCATCACTTATAAAACTGAGTGGTACAAATTCCCAATGAAAACATACATTTATGAGTTAAAATCTTAATCTACCTTTAATTGGCATTGGTTACAGGTGCAATAAAGTGTAAAGCTTAATTGTAACAAATTTTGTTTGCCTTTTGTTTCTTTACAACATGTGAAAAGTTAAGTTTTACCTCCTCAAGAGAAAAATATCACACTGTAATTATATAAGGAACAGCCTTCTCTACAAACTTTATAATTAAATACAAATGTATGCAAATAATTTTCCAGGAGAGATTTATGCTGAATCTGGTGTTACTGCTTGAGTTCCTTAGTTTGATGTTAAGAAATGTATGGTTATAAGACTAGTTTGGGACTTTAGCATGAATTTGTTTGTATGAAAGCTGAGCATACTTGAACTATTCTTTTTATGGCTCTCCAGAATACAAGCCTTTCACCAAATGTGCCCCTCTGGCATTAAATGAACTACTATTAGAATAAACTGAAAACAAGCTGATTAGAAACCCCATAAAAAGTTCATTATTCTCTCATAAACAGATATTTGCCTCCTTGAATTAGGAAAATTCTATTTTGTATCTTAGAGCAAAATCTCTTACGTGTGATTATTCATAAAGCTGTACTTCTCAGTACATTGTGTGATAGTGGCTTGATTGGCCATCTTATTTTAATTTGTTTCTGAAACTGTTTTTCCCAGCTTTTTTATCGGAGGTTTTCATGAATCTGATGCTTGATCACTTTGTTCTTATTTAATGCTTGCTCAGAACAGATGTAAGATTTCACATCTTACATTTAGATCATTTTCCTTCTTACCTCAGGCTTTCCAAATGAAACATAGACTAATTATACTTTTGTCTGATTCCTGAATGTTCGTTGATTAACAAAGAAATTGATATATTAGGCCTAAAATCCTATAAGAGGGAGTACTGCAGCATAAATCTAAGAAGCTGGCTTCTACGAATGCAATAAAATACAAAGCTTTAGTAGAACAAAACACTTGCTGTTTGTCTCCATGGAAAATATTAAAACAAAACAAAACAAAACAAAAGAGGTCCACTTCTTCAAGAAAAAAAATAAGAATTTTGTGGATTACAGTCTTCTGTGTACAAAGCTTATTTTGAAATTCACAATACTGAATATAGATGATTTCAGTAGAGCTACAGATGGATTTAGTCACTTGATCTCCTTCTTGATCATAGATTACCTATCAGCTATATTACCCCTGTTACTTACTTCTTGTTGTTCATCATATGAATTCTTCATAATTCCTCATAATATCTGTTTCTGATAAACATGTTGGATGCTTAGCTGTGACTTTTTTTAAGAGCACTGCTGAAAAAATGTTTTTCCTTTTGTTACAGCATAATAAATACTTCAGTTATTTTATGATGTGTGAACCGCTGCTGTTATCCCCACAATCCTTAGTAGCCCAGAAGGTCTCTACTCACAACTACTTGCAAGATCTCTAGATAAATGAAGTTATAAGGAAAGGGAAGTTTGGTTATGACAGTATTATAGAAGGCATAAAGATGTAAGAATGTCAAATGGCAGCTAACAAAATCAGTAACAACTGTGCTTGTAATCACAACTACCCCTGTTAATTATCATTTTAATATGACTCAGCTGTTCACTTGCACAATGTACATTTCTGAAGATCTCACAGCATCTCTAATGCTACAGCAGTGCCAGGAGTTTAACCTCAAATCACTAAATCTCATTCTTTTGTCTGGATACCAAGACTATGCTTTTAAAATAGTGTCCCTCCTCACTTAGATGCATTTTTCCACATGGAGATTTATATCCATGTAGATGATTAAATAAATACTGTATGATATCTACAGAGACTTTTTTACCCACAAAGCAGGAGTACAAATCATATTTTGGCCTGTATTCAATAAAGCATATCAGCTACTTCAGAAACTGTGAAATGGCCCTCTAAGCCCTCCAGAAAACATGGTTTGTGCCATCTGCCAGGGCAGAAGCTTAGAAAGGTCACAGATGCCAAGGTTCAATAAACAGCTTCTTTTAAAAAATAACAACAAAAGACAGTGGAACTAGGGAAAAAAGCCTTTGATGCGTTTAAAACAGAATGGTATGAAATCCTGTTCTAAAATTTCTCTTGGTTAACTGTCAGCTTCTGACACACTCTTCCCATAAAGACTAAAGTAGAAGTTCAAAGTGGATCTTTTATCTCATATCCTCTCCACTTTCCCATGGACAAAGACTTTTTAAAATTATATCAAGTGTTTGGGTATTCATGGCCTCTCTATCTGTAGTGTGTGATCATCCCCGAAGTGTAAATGGTGGGAAAGTGGAAGCATCTCTGTCTTCATTCCCATCTTGTAGAAGACCCTGTTGGTAGTTGGAGAACATTTTCATTTGTAGGTACGATGGAAAGGTTGATACAATTTATGGGAGAAGATGGAATAAAGTTGAAAGAAAAGCCTGAGTTTGGTTGAGGAGGTAGTTACATCTCTCAGTCATTCTGAAGATAAGTACATTGCAGAGCCCAGGTCTGGTTCCTATAAAAATTCTGTTGCCCCATAGTAATAACAGTTGGTCAGTTTAATGATTCTGTAGCATGCAACTCTCATGGAAAGCTGTGATCCTGGACAGATAGGGACACAGGAGGTTTGTGAATTTGTTTTCAGAGTGGATAAATGCGCTGGGGAGTAAAAGATAAAGCTATAAAAGCAAAACCTAAGTTCTCTTGTAAAATGGTAATTAAGTGTGGTAGGCTGGTTGTTGTTCACTAATTCTCCCTCTTAGTGAGCAGCGTTTACTCCATTCTGAACATCGTAGTGATGAGACACTACAATGATGCAGGTAAAGTGACAGACTTTGTATTTAATGTACAACTTCCAGTCCGAGAAAATACTTGGATCTGCTGGTTAAATTACAACCCATATACCTAAGTGCAAGGAAAACCATAGGACTAAATTCTGTTCTCAGATCCACCAAATGGATCTTTGAAAGACAAATGTTATAGAATGTAACTGCACTTATACTTTCCACTTATATTTCCACTTATACCAGCATAAAAAGTGGTTAGATTTTCGAAGATACTTTTATTGTCTCAGGACTTGCAGCATTTGGAAAAAAGACTGGGACAAGGAACTGATGTGGACACATTATTTTAAAAACGTCTGTAGTTCTGCCTAAACATCTGGATGCTGATAATGTTTTGTATTTGCATGCAATATCAGGACACAACAGGATGCCGTTATGCACAAAGGTTGCTTAGGTGGTGACTTCGGTAGGATGCAGAGATGCCAAAGCTAGGAGGAAACAAGTTAATTTTAAGAAATGGAAGTATTTCTGTGAGCTTGCTGTGAGTGGTACTAGTCAGGCTGGAAGAAGCACCATACTAACCTGGTTCTACTGGTTTGGGGGCTATCATCTCAGAGAGCAGACCAATCAGCTTGCTTTTCTCAAGCTTAGGGAATAACAAGGCACTTCATCATACCATATAAACACTCCTTAAGGTGTCCAAACTTGGCAATGTTGAATGTGAAACCAAAGCTTGACTTAGAATTCTGATAGACAAGAACTGAAGTAGTGACACTGAGCTATTCACATCACTTAACTTCAGGAAGGTTGTAGGTATGTCACATTAGGAGACCGTGTTCTTTGATCTACCTACAATAGGAGGTGAAAGATGGGTTATTTCACCCCCACAATTCAGGGTTAGCAATTCGAGGTGCCCAGTCTGGGTTTCTGTTCCAAATTGCACTATGAAGGAACCTTTTCCTCTGTTCACCGTGCTGGATTACCTCCAAATTTAGGAACCAAAGTTACACATCTAATTTTAGATTTTTAGCTGTCAACTGCATTTGTGAGGGCACATAAACAGTTCTTCAGAGTTCCGTAGTTTTAATGTAATTTGAGTGGTATCACTTTGCATCGGAGGCATCATTATTATTCTCCCTGGTAATAAAGATATCACCCGGTACAGTTTGAAAATGTTCCTATTGAGAATACTAGAGATCATAGAGATAACTCAGAAGAATTGTATAGTATCTCTTTGATTTGTATTAACCTGTTTGTGTGCTTTGAATTACTGCACTCAGAAAACCAAATGCCTGCAAATCAGAACACTGATTGTTTATATCAGGGAAATAGTACTTACAATATGTAGTGAGATAGCAGATAATTGTGTTTCCCAAAGCTTGGTTTTATCATTCTCAGATATATACTGCCATGGTATACGAAAAAAAACGTCAGTTTCCATCACATAGATTAGATAAACTGTACTATAATCTGTTGTTTCAGCATTATATAGGAATTTTTGTTGGAGATAACTGAACAGCGTGAATTAGAAAGTATATTTTTTTCTGTCAGACAATAATCTAGAACTATACAAAGGTAAAGCTTGATGTTAGCTTATCCAAGCTATGAGCTCTAAGCAAACACCAATGAGAGAATAAGCATGCTGCATGATTGTCTGGACTTCAGTGTACTATAAGAAGGTGACACAACTTCCCTGTGACATGCCTTTTTTTCGTCCCAATTGTCATGCCATGAGTAAAAAGTATATTCATATTCTCTTTTAAAATGAGAGATACTTCAGCATAATGGGATCTGAAGAATAGGCATCAGGGCAGTAAGTGAATTAAAACAACAGAAAATTTCCCCTTTGCACTTGCAGAGAATATTGTTTATATTCATTTTCCCAGTCATCCTCATGTAGCACTGCCTGTGATAAGGACTCCTTGTAACTTCAATGAACACTGAGAGACTAAATGTCATGATAACCCAGAAAGTATTATAATTTCTTCTGACACATTTGCTGAACACAAATATAAGGAAGCTATATACATTTTAAACCAACTGTAATATATGCTTTCTTTTGCCATGCATATCAGCTTGTCTACACTTCTGGATTTTGATTAATGCATTATGAAAATAATTATATTTTGCCATCAATTTAAAATGCTTACCACATTATTCAAAGGCAGTGATAAAATGTGTACAGCTGCCGTGGAAGAGGAGATGAACACCTTACCACATATCATGTGAACTAAGGTATATAAAGTCATGCTTTTGTTCATCAATGATGTGAGAAGTAACCTCCCAAGGACCAGAGAGGCCAGTCATACCCTACAGAAATATCATGCTGAAGGACCAACTGTACTTTGTTTTCTTTCTGTGAGACTTGTGTTGCTTTACTTTTGGTATTTACCAAACCTTGCTTAGAATTCAGCAATTACTGTGAAGAATGCTACTGTGTTTCCATTTCTTAATGCTTACCAGCAGCTTTGATACATTCAATGTAAGTTGAAATAAATGTATCAAACTTGCAATGCATGCTGCGACTGGTGAAAATCTAAGGGAAATCTTAGGCTAGTTGTCATCTTTTCACAAATGTGAAAATTCTAGGTTGAATAAGAAAAAGTGGTAACTCCTCAATTGGTGTGAGTGTTGTCATACAGGAATCAGACAACCATTAGCAAATGGAAGTAGTGCTTCTTTTAGGAAGAGAGATATTGTCTCAAATTCCTTTTCTCCTATGCAGTCTACACATTCCCCTATCATTAATTAATTCCAGAATGGACAATTACGGAGGTGTGGTAGTGGCTTTAGGCAAATATCTTAGAGACATGAATAGTCCCAGCCTGCTTCTCCAAGCACCTAACCCATCACATTCCCTGTTTCATTAAGTCATTCTGCTTATCTGTCACTCTGAAAGTGACATGGCCTCTTAACTCACCAAAAGTTACACGTAAGATTTACCGAGTAGGGGAAATGTAGGCATTTTGATCAGCAAGGCTCTCTGAAGGAAATCCAGTCCTTGTGAAAACGTTTTGTCCCATGAGTGCTATTCAATGGTGGCAGTTTGATGAGAGCATGCTGTAAAAGACCACAGTGAAAATATAACTGGTACTCAGCAGAGCTGTTTTTCCAGTAGCCATTCAAACCACTTCATTCAGTAACCTTTAAAAAATAGCAATTACTGACTCTCTGTCCTTTTTCTCCCAACAATACTGTTGTATTTCGCTTGCATTTTATATAAATGAGGGTGTGTACACATGACACTTGTGTAAGTCCAAAGCACTACCCAACAATTTACACATGATGTTCTTTACCAGAAAGCAATGCTGTCGCCCCTTTATCCCATCACCATTTTCCCAGTGCAATGAATCTCTTTTGCCTCATTCATGGATGACTTCTGAACAAACAGCCTGAGCAGATACTTGTATTAACATACTTCTGCAATGGAGCTCAGCTCTCACCAAAAAACAGCCTTATTCCTCTTACTTGAAGAGAGAAATGAACCTGGCAGCTGTATTTGGCTTTCTGTTGCTGTTTGATGCTCACTCATTTAATTTCTTAGACTTTTTTCCTTTTTTCCTCATTGTGTTTCACAAGCATATGTATTTAATGTATGTGTTCATGCTATCCTGTGATGTTCAGATTACCATCATCACTATTTAATGAACTTCTTTGTATAATCCACAGCTGATTTGGGGGTTTTTTTAAATAGGATTTAAGATTGTTCATTAGTAGGTTGGTTTTGTTTTGGTGTTTCATTAATACTGGGCATATATGACTTAGAAAGAAACCCTATAGTTGCCTTGACACAGTGGGCATCTGATCTGGATGTTTTAGATGTTAAGATGTGCGACTTGCAAGGAAACAATGCTGTGAACCTTTTTGTATCAAATATAACTCTCTACATGTATCAGTGTACAGAGTGTTTTCCTGTCTTGTGACATTCTTTCCTGTCTTGTTCCTGCTACAAAATCGAAAATAATCTTAACATTTAACTTTATGTTTTCCTCTTGTCTAGTTAGTGGCAACTGCAGAAAAAGCAAACAAAGCTGGTTTATTTTTCTGTAGCAACCTGTTGTTGGTAAAAGTCATCACTGAAAACTGCACACAAATCCCAAAATCACAGAAATGAATTTGTGCTTTTGCACAATGATCCAAATCTAAGTCAAATATAAAAGCTGTGAACACAACCCTGGGAGAATTGTTTGAAGGTGAATTTACCAGTTGCTTGTAGGGGCTAGAAGACCTATTGCTATTTAATCACTCTAATATTAAATTAGCAGAGGTTTATTGTACACAGAATAAGAACATACTAGTGGAAGTTAACATATGTTACTAAAAGTAAAAAATTCCTTGTTTTATTAGTGGACCATTTGTCTCTGGATAAGTTCTGATAGAACAAGTAGTTCACCTATGCACTTGTTAAATGTCACAGAAGTTTTAGTGCTCTTTCAAGAGATGGGCAGGGAATTATATACTGTAGCCCCTTCACATTTTTTTCTCATCCTGTATGCTATAGTTTAAGCTATACTCATCAATAGACACTTTTTTGGTAGCTACATCTTTGGGTAGCCTTCAGAATTCATACTAATCCTGATAATGGCTGGTGAATAGTACAAGATTTCAAGGAGGGTTGAGTGGTTATTTGCTGTCATAGCTGATTTTAGACATACTTTTCTTCCTCATGTATAGCTTGCAAATGCAAGCAAACAGGTAAGCAGATATGCAGCTTCAGGTTTCAGAAATATCATGAATACAATAGGGAAAACAGAAATCTGATTATTTTGGTTCTGAAGGATAAAATGCTCAAAAGGTATCAACGAGACTATGATAGAATAAAATGCAGTTATGTTATTATAAATGGTTGACATGTTTTTAATAATAGGGAACTCCTTTGTAGCTTAATTTATAAACATTTTAGCTGTTAAATGTTAACTGAAGAGATTAAATCTCATTGTGAAGGCCTAGTAAGTGCTACCATGTCAGCAGATCTTGTTCAGTTGCTCCTTGTTTCCCTTAAGGCTTGAATTAAAACAGTTGATTTTAAAGATGGGGCTCTTCATAAAAGCTTTGCAAGGGCTAGGATCTGGTCTCATCTCCAGTTTTATCATGCAATGGAGACAGTTATTTATTAATTAATTAATTTCCCAGTAATCAATAAGGAAGATACTGAACAGGAGCTACTATAATTGAACATCTTAAATTCAGGAGGTCTGATACATTCGTACAACTTTTTTTTTCTAAACTGGCCAAAAGCCTTTTGGAGAGTTAGTGTTTTCTTCAATAAATGTTTGAATAGTGCAGAAGTCCCAGAGGACATGAAGGAAACTGAAGGATGAGAAGAAAAGTAGCAGTGAACAGAGATGTTATAAAGAATAACTCATAGGTTTGTCAAACTGACTTTTATATGGGATAATGAAAAGAAGAAATTAAGCAGGGTAAAGGAGGCAACGGCAGCTGATACTGAGTATTGAAACCATGCAGGAAATAAATAGCATCATTTCTTAAAATGTGTTCATACATTTGTTTGCTGGAGTTAGCAGTATTGATGTATATGACATACCTCTGTAGGGTGTTTGTCTTTTACATGGCATCTTGGTTAATAAATTATAATGACAGTAAGCCAGCAGAGTAGTCATCATAAAATGGATGGAAAAGTGATTACAAGACAGGGTTCAAAACTGGAAAACATCACTGGACAGCTTCTACAGACAACATATATATTCATTTACATGACATTATCAGCCTGCTAAGTGCTTAAAGTACATGGGGTGGGGAGCGATGCAGCCTTATTGCTTTTTATTATGCTCAATTTCATGTTACTCTCGTAGCTGCATTTACCTGCCACAGGTACTTTTTAATTTCAGTGATGGTTTTAATTTTATACCCAGCACAATAACAGCAAGGTAAATGAAGATGTTTAAATTTCCTCTGCAAAACCAGAGGAGAGTCCCAGGGCTCGTTTTCCATAACAAAGCTTTTATTAGCACTTGACAATGAGATTATGCAATGGCTCCAGCTCTCCCTGGAATAGCTGGCACTGGCATGCGAGAGCAGGAGACTGCCAAAAGCCTCCGCATGGTTTGGCACCTACGAAGTGCCTGTCAGTTTACTTTTGTTCCTAATCTGACAGTCACTAAAAATAGTTCAGGTGGCTGTTTTCTACTAAGGAAGAAATCATGTCCCTCTGGATATTTGTATTAGGCGGGAAGGGAACAATTAGTGAATTGCAGTTTATTTACTGCCAAGTTTACAGTTAAGAGCATATAGGAAAGCATTCATGTTTGTTATAGTTTCTTGAAAAATATGGAAACATCATCAGGAAAGGAAGGCTACACAGTGTGGAACCTGAAAATATGAAACATATTTTTCTCATGAAATGGCATTTATGGCATGCATTTAAAATGACTTAAGCTTAAGCGCACAGTTGTTTCTGTCTCAATAGTAACAAGTGCACTTTCTTTTTACAGCCAGCAATCAGCTGAAGACCTTGCAAGAGTACCTGCTAATTCTACCAGCAATATCTTGAATAGGCTATTGCTCAGTTATGATCCCAGGATAAGACCTAATTTCAAAGGTTTGCTAGATATTTCAGCCTTTTTTTAATCTTTGGAATTTAACTTTTGCTCTTTTCATATGTAGAAAATATATAGAGATAATATTCTCAACTTGAATTTCTCTTTGGGTTGTTTTTTTTAAATGGAAATTTCCCTAGATAGTGTGAAACTGCAGAAGATATTTTTCCTTTTGAGCTAAAAGCCAATACCTTAGGATTTCATGATCATAATAGCATACGATGCTTTAATATTATTACTTGTTATTATTATTATTTAAGAAAGTTTTTTTTTAAAGCACAATTAGATTTTATAGAAAAAGCTTTTAAAATTACTTTTTATCGCTACATTTCAGTTAGACTTTAACAGTATCTCTGCTTTACAGTATTCTAAACCACCAAAATTCACTGTAGAGATCCATTTAGATGACTTTATAAAACCTGAGATCAGCAGTATCACTATTTGGAAACCATACAGTTATTAAAAACCCTTTAAAAATATATTAGTAATACAGCTTACTCTCTTTGGGATTTCAAATAGGTAATGAATTTAAATGCATTCTCTGACTCTAAGACTTCTCCCTGATAGTCAAATGTTGTAGGAATTTTCCACATATGCAAATGTGATTTCCTTACATATGCAGAAAAAATTGGAATGCATCTTCTCTGGGAAACCTCTAATAACTCATGCAGCTGTATGTTACACTTTCTAGGAACTAGATTAATTCCCTGCTGGAAAAAGATATGGGCAATTTTATTGTACTACAGACACCACAGTTTACATAAGTCAGTTCTTTCTTTTTAAAACTTCTATGTAATTATATGTACGTTAAAAGATATTTTAACATGCATATCAATAGTATGACGATGCTTTTGAAGAGACCATTTTCAGACGTCTTTCAGGTTTAACTAAGTTTTATAAATGTATTAAACTCAGTTCTCAGCAAGTGCCCTTCTTTTTTCTTATTCTTTGTAGAATCTTATTTATATGTTTTCATCACTGAGCCTTTTCACAAAGAATAAATCTTCAGCCTCTCTTCTACTTGTTCTTCAGCACGATAAATCACAAAACATATTGCAGATTCCTTTATGTTTTGATAACCCTGCTGTCAGTGTGGTAAGAATCAAGATGGAAGAAAAAGGGAGGACATGCAATGTTAACTTGCAGGGAGGTGGAAGAAAAAGAACATTTTCTGACAAGTGGTTTGCCCATGTTAAAATGTTCCTCACACATGAGTGATTTTCTTGGACGGCACTTCCTATTCAAATCTGGAAGAGATAGTACACTCTTGGCTATTAGTGGTGTGGTGGGTGCTCTGTCACATGCGTCAGGTGCTAAACAAAAAGTATTAGGCTTATTGCATAACCAAAAGCACCACATCTAACTGGCCTGACTTAAAAAAAACCAAACAAACAAACAAAAAAAAACCAAAACAAAAAAACCAAATAACCAAATAACCAAATAACAAACTGGTTTAACTGAAAAAGGTGAGATTTTATCTTGAGGATTTTCTGGTGAACCAAGAGAATGACTTTGAATTTATGTATTAAATGTAGACTGAAATATTGTGTCCAGACAATCAAACTATTAGGCAAGACATATATTAATTTCCATTGGTTTACTTTGTCAAAATATTCTTTGTATGTTGTTATATCTCTTATTGCTGAAAATAAGAATTCCACTCAATTAAGTACTTGTAACAGAGTAAAGGAGACCAGATACAAGCATCTTGTGTACATACTGACATTCTCAACATAGAGGTGCTAAATAAAACCAGTGGACCATAATTAGTTCTCCCAACCATCAGGCCACCTCTCCCTGCCTTGTGATAACTCTCTGTTAACACCCGATTAAATGACTGCCAATCAGTTCCCGCAGGGTGACAGAGGGCAGATGTAGCAGCTGTCACACCATCCCTCTTCAACTACAGGAATCCTGGCTGTGGAAAAGAGGAAAAAATCCAGTCCATCTTAATATCTTCACAGCTGCTGACTTCTAGAAATTTCTCTTGGCAAATTGGTAACCACTGTAAAATGGAGCAGCCTTCCCTTGCACCAAGACTAGGTGGCTGTGAAGGCTGCATGCAAAAGTTTTTATCTGCCCATATTAATACTGTACAGTTATGTATTTGACTTGCAAAAAGAAATATCCTCTTGCAATATAAGTAAATGTGTCATCATAAATCATAAACATGTAATTTGGGGCGGTAGGTCAGCATTGTGACCTTGACAACTAAATGTGTCTGCTGCTAGAAATGTGAATTGCCTCTATCCATTACAATGAGTGCAAAACTAATACTGGATTGTGCATTTTGTGGTAACAGAAAATCATGGAATTTGAAAATTATTCAAATTTATGATCTGTGAAATGCTTTAAGCTCAGCACTCTAGACTAAGGATTATTTTTTTTCTGTTTTCTTATCACTAAATTGAAAAGAGGGTTTGTGATTTCTGTTGGCTTTCAATGGAAATAGATTAAACCACAGCTTTTGAAAACTGTGTATATACTAACTTGAAAAGATGAAGTTGTATGACCCTATAAAAAAACATTTCACATTGTGATACCAGTATAAAGGAACCTTCAATGAAAGATAACATACCTTTACTGGATCGTGCAGTTCACTAGAAATCTTTTTTCTTGTTTTTAAAGGAATTCCAGTCGATGTTGCAGTCAACATCTTCATTAACAGCTTTGGGTCCATTCAAGAAACAACTATGGTAAGACTGGAGCGAAATTAATATAGCACACGTGGAGATTTTCTTACTAAATTAAATTTCAGGGTGAGGATTATGAACTATAAAGTAGAAATAATTGTTATGATTGTAGACACTGAGAATTGAGTTAATGGGGTTAGTGATAGACTGACTGTGCTTTATGTCATAAACCTATTACCAATTTCACTCTGTATTTGTCCATACATTGTCATAGATTTTAGAATTTGATGTAGATAAAAGGAAATCCATGGTTTCTAGGATGAAAATAATACACTTATTTCCATAAGTTATTAACCTCAGAGGAATTAAGTAATCTTCCTGAGAGTTAATACATAGGTTGGTTCGTGTATTACTGAAGAAAATACTAGGACTATATGAGAGAAAAAGAACATACATGCATAAGGCTGAAGCATACAGGTTCTCTGTTTTATGTAGTTCTGAAGATAGGAGTTAATTGCAGAGGAAGTGAAGAAGGTGAAGGAGTGAAAGAGTAGATCATCATTGACCATACTGTTACTCCTGTTTATTTTCTGTGTGAGATAGATGAACTGAGGAGTTAAGTTTCTAAAAATGTGTTTCCACATCATTCAGAAAATTTCAATGCCAATAACAGCACCAAATAGTCATTAAAAACTTTACTTTTTTGTTTCTATAGGAAATTATATAAATTAAAAAATAAAAAGTAATTTCAGCCAAGCTGTTCCAAGTATTTGGGGACTTGAAGATATTTTTGCTATGGTATTTCCAATAAATTCTGCCAAAAATATTGCAAAAGAGGGACATTTAATTGTTGAAGATGTTCTGACCCGATCGGGGTTTTCTTTTATGTAAAAAAGAAGGGAGCACACCATGTCTTGCCAGGACGTGGGAAGCAACAGCCAGGACATGCACTAGCGTGGGAGTTCTGAGGCACTACCTGAGCCTCCCATTTAGAAATAACATTGGTGACCTGCTCCATCCAAAACATTGAGGCAGTTCCCCAAACCAGGCTGCTTTTTTTAATGCTGTGACTAAGGCAGCATTCCTACTCATAATAGCACAGAAGCAATAAACCATAATACAGCTAATAAGTAATAAAACACCTTTTGTTGTCAGTGGAAGTAAGTACCCACTTAAAATTCAAAACCAGCCTACACTATACCCTAATGACATTTCAGTAGGACTGCAGAGCCACTCAAAGTTAAACATATGTGATGGCTGAAGCAGCTTTTGAACAGCTTGGCCAGAAATTTATGTTTCTTTGACTGGGAGTGAATAAAGATTTAGATTTGATTGCAAATTGTAGGAAGTCAACTAATAGCCTTAGTGGGAAGAGATATTGAAACAAAGAATGTAAGTATGCTGAAGATACCCCGAGATTTATTTCCTGAAATCATAAAGGGGATTGAAGTTTAAAGAGCGGCAGGGAGGAAGAGCAGGAAAGTAGGAGTAAGATAAGTGTCTAAGATGGCAGGTATATTAGGCCAGATGGCCCTTTCAAGTTCCAGAAATTTATTGCATGCTTTAAAAAGTGACTTTTACAGAGGCTTTTTTACAATTTACCCAGATCCAAATGGTAACAAAACATGAATGTAAGAGGTGTGCTTCCCCCCTGCCCCCAAAAAATTAAGTATGCTCTGTACATCAATGCGTGTGTGACTGTCTGTGAATTCCTGTTATGGACACTCACAAGTTTACTAAGATGTTCTGTAAGATAAGTCATGCTCTTCTCCTTATTTCAGGACTTCAGACACCATCCTTACTTTAATTTATGCTTTTATTTAGTTTTCTACGTCCAGCCAATCACCATGATAGCTAAGCATGTGTATGTGAAGTTTGGGTTACTTCTCTGTTGCCTTAATGTGTCGCAGGAAGCACTGACAAAAGAAACAGTCAATCTGTTTTTCCATATATCACTTGGGAAACTCTTCCTGCCACAGTGGGCATAGGGTCCTGTGGATATTCAGGAACCACTGCTTTCATGGGGATAGCCTGGTACTTGTCTTCAGATGATCTGAGTAACGCACTAGACAGTAGAAGCAAGTCCCTTAGACTAGGAAAAAACCCTCCAGAATCACAGGAAAAGTGTTTCCTGCAGCTGAGGCACCAACTCTGTGAAGGACCAGAGGGGCTTCTTGCATTCAGAAAGGAGATATGTTTGCAGGCAGTAACAAAACTGCTGAAAAAGATTCCTCAGTGTTGGAGAAGAGAGTGGCTATCTGCAGCTCTACTGTCTCAGGCGTTGGTGTCAATTATGAGGAGTGTTGATTTCTTGACTATCTCTAATGTTACCAGAAGCTACTAAATTGGTTGGAGTGATACCATTACTGATACCAAAATCTGTGAAATAATATATTTCTAAGTATTTCAGTCCGTGAAGTATCATGGTGATTCTTGGCTCTGTAGCCACTTCTGGCAGTAATAGCTGAATTTGTAGGTTTTCACAAAATATGTGTGGGTAAAGCATCCTGTTTTAGCCATGCTAAAGGGGTGATTCCTTCTTTTTGGTGATGGAAAGCTGGAGAAAAATAACCATGGGTGCCAGGTGATTGGAAGTGGGGTGGTGGTAGAAGGCTTTACAAACAAATGAGTGCCAGTGAGAGAAACTCATTTGGTACGCTGATCTGCTTTCCCTCAGAAGGATGTTAAAGAGACACAGAAGGAAATATCTTCAACAAGATGTGCTGTATCCCAACTTTAAGCCCTTCTGTGAAGTAGCCAGCTCTGGGCATAATGTCTGGGACTTCTAACTAGTCATCAGGCTCCCACGGTGTCCTCACCTTGACATAATGGTGACTGGTTCTAACAGTTCCTTACATATTTCAGGAATCCCACAAAATTATTTTTAATCAATTTTTCCTTGCTATCCTTCTGGTCCCATGACTATTGAATTCTTAGCTATACAGTTGGCTTGTCCTCAGCAAAAAAGAGTAGAGCTTACCTCTTACTGAGGTAGAGTTTACCTAGTTTTAAGAGAGAAGAGAATTTCTTTTATAGAAAATCATCAACAGGCTTGAAGTAGATCGGTTTGAAGCAAGGTAAGACCCGTAGTGTGGCTCCTACGCCCAGAAGCCTGTGTTGCTTTAGTCAAGCACTTGTGAAGAAACTGAAGGATGAATGTTTGCTCTGTCTCTAGGGAGGGTAATGTTCATGTTGTGTCACTGAATATTTGAGAGAATTGCAATGTTTTCACACAAGTATCACAAAAGTTACCTGGAAAAGCTCAAAAAAAAAAAAAAATTAGTTAACTACAGAGTGAATAAGAATTTTTACAGCTAAAATGGAGAAGAGTTTATACCAGAACGGCTACCTTCCGGTAAGCTCCCTTTATCTTGAATCCTGTAACTTGTTTCCTTTTAGCTCATTAGACTACCCCATGCTAACTCTGCTTCTGATTTTGCAGATGTGTTTTTAGGCTGCAGATTTGTGGGATAATACGTGGTTATGTCACATTTAGAAACTGTTGTAGACTGGGTGACTAGTCAAGGATTCCTAGGAATAGACACTCTCTGGTATAAATACCCATAAGCTATAATATTTTTGCTGTGCTGATGATCTGACCCTCTGTCTACAGAATCTATATTCAAGGTTTTACTTGCAGTGTAATGTTTTTTTCACTGACTCAAATGGCAAAACACTACTTCCTCCTTCTCCTTTACTTTAAAACCTTGCAGAAAGGTCTTTTTAATATTTATGTATATGAAGGAAAATTCAGTTTCCTTATTTGAATCATAAAAATGCCATTTTCTACTTTTTTAAAAGACAGTGCTATTAAGCTTCCTTTCTTTGTATGAGTGCAGTTAATGCAGAAAAAGCCTTTCATGATCTTTTGTGTGCTCCAGTTTGCAGAAAGAGATGTATTGGTTATGCCTGGTTTCTGGCCTTAGGAGGTTTTCTGGCCACATGCCCACTGTTTAGTAGGTTGCATTTGAAATATTTCCTAGAATGCCTCCCCTTTCAACCTCCCTGAAAACAACTTGCCTTCTGTCGGAGTTTCATGGGAAACCAAAGCCCTGTACAACTCTTCTGCAATTCTTTTTACCTACCAGGTCCTCTTAGCTCAAATGCTGATGAATATCTCTTCCACCCGCCTTCGTTCCCTCTAGTTTCAGGATTTTTAATTGCTATTTGACTCTTCTTTATTATAAAATGCTGATCATTCTGTGATATTCAAAGATTGTTTGTAAAATGTAAACGAGGAAGACCATGTGCTTCATGCAGAACACTTCTTCAACCCCTATTGAGCCTAATTATGGTGCACATACTGAGTCTTAAAATTCATTGCCCAGATTTGAGAGTTGCAGACTTCTTTCAAAATAGATTTATACCAGATCATAGCGTATACTGCTGCCAGATGCTGTAATAGTTGTAATCTTCTGAAAAGAAGCCCTTCTCCACATCATTGTCTGGCTAGCCACAGTTTTCTATTCGGACATCCGTTTGCTTCCTTCTACATTTTCCGTATTGCCTCAAGTGTGTTGGTGGCCACCTTCTCCAAGTACACCCTGTCACAAGTTTCTAGTCATTTTGGTAGCTCTGAACTTAACATTGACTTAAATGGGAAGAGAATGAAGTCTTAAAATGTCCCAACATCTGGTTGTTTAGTATGTTTAAGTTCATTTGTAATAGAACAAGGAAGGAAATAAAATACTTCCACCTTATCTTACTTCCAATTCTTATTTTGCCAGTGCATTCTGCTTTTCAGTGATGTAAACATCTCCTTCTTCTGAATGGGTAAGCTGAAGGCAAATGTTGGACACTGCTTATCATTTGCCTATGGCTTTGAGAAGGCATTTTGTCTTGTTAAAATTAGGGTAATGCACTTGGTTATGGGGAAATTAATTTTGGTGTAATGAATAGTGTAATGCTTGTGAGCATGAATGGTATGCAGTATTTATCTCATATGGTTAAGGTAATTGTTTTCACTGAGACAAAAAGTGCATATGGAATGGGAACTTCAGCAAGAAGCAAGTAAAGTAAATTTTCAATTATATACATATAATTGAAAAGATGCTTTCTGAGATAACAACCTGAATTCCCTCCTACTCTGAAGCTTCTCTAAGAGAGCCTTCCAGTACAAAGTCAATTCATATTAACTATTATTTTATACTTCTTCTTTACTGTGACAAGATAACATAGGTCTTTGTATAAGTCAGACTACATATATTTTTTCAAAAACAGACTGCCAACAACTAACATATCTCTCAGAACTATGCATTTTAATAAACATTGCCTCAGTTCTTTCTAGTTTTGATATTTTGCTTTTCCTTACAATTCAGTAAGGAAAAATATTGCACAGTATAGTGTAATAAAGAAACATCTGGGCTGATCTGACGGGTGGAATGGACATGGGAAAGTGGGCACTATATTCAAATTAACAGGGTAAATCAACAGGGTAAATTATTCTGCATGAGGTCTTAGCCAAGCAAACTGCTTCCAGTTGGAGTTAGCATGACTGTCTCAATGTGGCACTTGCTTTGAACTGAAAATGTATATGTTATAGTAAATACAACAGAAAAGAACTCACATTGTATCACCAGAAAAATGTGTAAGAGGGCATTAATGTGTAAAATACACAATTTTATAAAATTAGTTTGTTATTCAGAATACATTGAGAAACCAAAAATATGTTGAGAACCTTCACTCACAGTTTTCTAGCATTTTGCTGTAATTGTAAAGCAGTAGCATTTTTTTCACTGCTCTAAAAGACACAGCCTTTGTCTCAGGATGCTTTGTACCTAATAGACAATTATGAAAAAACAAAACATACAATAGAAGACAACTAGGAGGACTGGAGATAAAATTTATGTTACATATAGAATTCGTAAGTTTGGTTTGGTTTGGTTTTTTTTTTACTTTATTTCAACAATGTCTTTATATTCTTTTCCTGTATGTGATCTGCCTAGTTTACATATACATAAAAAAGAGGCACTGGCTTAAATGTAAATGTAAAAAGCAAAAAGACTTAGAGGTAAGACTGAAAAATCATAACTGACATACTGGGTCAGATTTTTCCTTTGGATGCACACAGCTTTCACTAAGGACAGAACGCGCGCGGGTATCGTTTTGCCCTGAGACACATGCTACTCCACTTCCCGAAGGCAAAATTAGGTTCTCAATGAGCATGGCTCTACTACTGTCCATCCTTGAGCAAGAGTCCTGCTGAATCCAGAAGGAAGTTTCATCTGTGTAAAGCCTTGATTTTGTCTCTTTGAGACCTATTCTGTCTCTGCTTTTATACATGCTACCTCGGTATTTGTGTTGCAAGCTGGAATCAGTTTTCCTCAGTTACCAAAATAGTCCCAAATCACTGTTACAAGGTCTGAGGCTGTATTCTGGGTGTGTAGTGTAAAATCTGTTGTCTACCTGGTCTGTTTTCTGCTTTTATAGTGTGATATTTTGCCATCAGTGTGCCACTTAAGCAAATGGAGAATAAACCAGAATTTACACTAACAGGATATCCTGATAGAAGTGATATTGTGCCTGTTGCCTGCAGCAATTTAGTGTAGTCAAGCTATGGCCTCCCTCTGTCCTGTTGCATGCTTTTCTCTGTGCCTAGGTAACTGGGGGCTACGATCGAGGGCATGCAAAAATGATTCGGGGGGGACAATTTGGTCCTTTTTTTAAAGGAAGTTACTATATTCAAAACATGACATAATCTATTTGCAGTAAAGTCTACTAAACTTAACATTTATTAATGTCATTTGAATAGTGATTGCTATCTTTGTGACTGAAAATCAGGGCATAAATTGTTTTTCTCTTCAGAGTCTGATAGAATGGTTTTATTTCTCCGTGGGTTTTTGGCCAGACTTTTGGCTATTCTAATATTTATGCATTCTTCCCATCAGGATTATAGAGTCAACATCTTTCTAAGACAGAAGTGGAATGACCCTAGACTCAAACTGCCCAATGATTGGAGAGGTTCAGATACGCTGACAGTGGACCCAACTATGTTTAAATGTCTTTGGAAGCCGGACTTATTCTTTGCAAATGAAAAAAATGCTAACTTCCATGATGTCACACAAGAAAATATCCTTCTTTTTATATTTCGGGATGGAGATGTCCTAGTCAGCATGAGGTATTTTATTGATATATTTCTACTTTTTTTTTCAAATTACTTGATATGAAATATATATGCTGTGTTGGACTTAGTAACGTATTCTAGTTTCTGACTAATATTTAACTTTACATGACATTTTGAAAACAACACTACAATAAATTGAATTGTAAAGAAATCAGATGTAGATGTTTTAAAGCATGTCAGTTGATAGAACAGCAGGTACTAGAAATTTGAAGTGTATCTACATTTGTATGTCATGTTAAGCTAACACATTAAGTAAACTAGTATTATTGGAAATGAAATTTAAAACCTTTTCATAAGTGCTTAGCTTCCTGGAAGCATAATGAAATGGATGAGATATCTGAAGTAAAGCCTTTAGCAAAACAAAATAATTTGCACACCACTTGGATTTCTACATCAACTAAAGAAAGTGATGATTACTTACTAATTTTATATGGAAATTGCAAAGTTTGTGAATGTAAATGTGTTGTAAAAATACTGGGACATAATCCTGCTTAAGTTCTATGCCTTACTAGATATGGATTTTTTCAGAAGACACAAAAACATTGTTAAATTTCATTGCAATTAACACATACTTTTTTGTGGCTTGACTCAGTTTATCAAAGCTATACCCTGTGCCATAAAAATAATCATCCACTGAAAATAGCAAATGGGACGATTAAAAGGATCTCAAACAGAATTATATATCTTGAGAGTTTATAGACACAATGTTTTGTACAGATTAGGCTCATTTCCTAACAGTGGGTGAATTTTCTTCTGATGTGAACTGGAACATATTACCCTGATAGAGGGAAAAATGATTACCCTAATATACTGCAAGTTTAACGTTAAGACAGAACCATTTCTAAAATTATGGTCTCAAGAACTATTTCTTCCTGGAGTAGAAATTGGCTGGAAAAAAGAAAATGGGAGAGTCTGGATTCTTTTTGCCCATTCCAAATCAGGATGAGAAAACTCAATCTCAAGACTTTTGCCAAGAGTGATCAGAAAAGAAAATACATTGGGCAATCAAAGCATTGCATTTGGCTCACTCTGAAGGTCCTGGTTCTGATTTCCACTGTTTCTGTAGCAAGTTTTGAACTCTGTAGAAATTATTATTTCAAAATAGAAAATCAATTTCAGCTATAAAAGAAACTTCCTATTTGAAATAGCAAGTGTTGAATCACAGAATCACAGAGTCATATGGGGTTAGAAGGTACCTCTGGAGGGACCATCCCTAGAAGGTACCATCTAATCCAACCCCCCTACCAGAGCAGGTCCAGCTAGAGCAGGTTGCACAGGAATGTGTCCAGGTGGGTTTTGAGTATCTCCAGAGAAGGAGATTCCACCCCTTCTCTGGACAGCCTATTCCAGTGCTCTGCCACCCTCAAAGTAAAGAAGTTCCTCCTCATGTTTAGGTGGAACTTTCTATGTTCAAGTTTGTGCCCGTTACCTCTTGTCCTAGTTGCAGCTATTCATAAATGAACTTATATTAGTCAATAGGTTAGGTTAGAGAATAATGAATATTGAGTGAACACTCGTAGAAGTGTTTCTGATGGAAAAAAATTCTCTAAAATCTTCCAAATAGCAAAACCAAATTCAATAAAGTTTGAAATTAAAGTTTTCCTCTGAATGTATTCTGTTGATTTTAATAATAGACTATGTTCATAACTAACGTGTATGCCAGTAAGATTAATTTTTTGAGGCACTATGGTTTGGTTTCATGCTACTAAGATTTTCATTTTTTAAAACATATAATTGCTATACCTTGTATTTTTAGTTTACAGAGATATTATCACATATAAATGAAAGAATGTCCAGTTATCAAAATATGTGAATGACAAAATGCATGTGAGAGAAAGCTCTTGCCTGCATAAATAGTTAAGAATTAGGAAACTGAATGTAGGAATAAACAGCTAGTGCTCACATGAGGGGAAGTAAGCAGTAGAGTCCTGCAGAAAAATCTCTTCTGATTCCTGTGCTGTTCAACATAAATCATCTGGAAAACTGACTTGGCAGCTGCTTTTGATGATGCCAAAATATTCAGAATAGTAAATATGAGAGACAACAGTGAGAATTACAAATTAATCTAATGACTAGGCAGCGGAGTATGAGATGAAATTAAATGTAAATAACTGAAAATTATGCACGTGGGAAAAAATTATTTTAACTTTACATAAAAGCTGATTGGTTTTGAGGTGGTTATTACCAGCTGGGAAAACAACCTTTGGGTAGTAATGGCTAATTCTCTGAAAATGTCAACTAGCAGCTCAGTACTGTTTGAGAAAGTGAATTGGGTTCTAGGAAGTATTAGAGATTAAAAAGAACATCATGCCACGGTATAAATTCATATACTTGCATCTTGAATACAAGGTGCAGTTTTGGTCTTGCTGCAAGAATGAAGGAAAGATGGTCAAATGTATGGAACAGCATCCTCTGTAAAGAACAGCTAAGCAAGGCAGAACTTTTCACACTGGAAAAAACAAGATAATTGAGGTAGTGGCATAGAGGTATCTAAATCATGAATGGCACAGAGAGAATGGATGGACATTGATTTTCATCTTCTTTTCCAGTAAAAGGACTATAAGACAGGCTCAAGATAGATAAAAGGAGATGATTTGAGTGTGTGCAGCTTATCTATGGCATTCCTTGCTTCAGGATACTAAGCATGATTAGAGTTTACACAGATTCCAGAAAGCAACTTGAATTAAAGCTGCTTTAGCTTCCTAAAAAGGGTATGGCTAACACATTGAGGAATGTCATCCTCCCCCTCTACTGTGCCCTGGTGAGGCCGTATCTGGAGTACTGTGTCCAGTTCTGGGCCCCTCAGTTCAAGAAGGATAGAGAACTACTGGAGAAAGTACAGCAGAGGGCTACAAAGATGATCAATGGACTGGAGCAGCTCTCTTATGAGGAGATACCTGGGTCGGTTTACCCTGGAGAAGAGGAGACTGAGAGGGGATCTCATCAAATATCTAAAAGGAGGGTGTCAAGAGAGTGGAGTCAGGCTATTCTCAGTGGTGCCTGGTGACAGGACAAGGGGAAACAGACACAGCTGGAATACAGGAAATTCCATCTGAGGATGCAGAAAAAGTTCTTTACTTTGAGGCTAACAGAGTACTGGAACACGCTGCCCAGAAATGTTGTAGAGTCTCCTTCTCTGGAGATATTCAAAACCCACCTGGATGTGTTCCTGTCCAGCCTGCTCTAGGTGACCCTGCTTTGGCAAGGGGGGTTGGACTAGGTGATCTCCAGAGGTCCCTTCCAACCCCTACAATTCTGTGATTCTTGGAGGTAAAAATATCTGTCAAGATCCCTTAAATACTGAAGCATCACTTCTGGTTTAGGAAGTCCTTGAGGTGCAACTTTTGGGAGGCTGGTGGATATCTGGTGAAATATCATTTCCTGATTGCAGTAGCCTCATATTCTTCTTGAGGAATCTGCCATTGGCCACTGCTGGAGACAGAACACTGTTCTGTATGGACCTTTGGTTTGGTTGCTCTTATGACTTGGATGCATTTTTTCATGTATTAGTAGTTCTCTAATTTGTTATTAGAGAACTATATGTTTAAAACTCTCTATAAAATTTTATTCTCAGACTTCTAGAGATAGCTCAGTTTCAAAATGCTACTTATTATAACTTATATTTTTCTGGTTTTTTGAGAAGCTGAAAATCAAATATCTGGGATTTTTTTTCTTACCACTGTCTACTATGGCAGCTTACATTGTTTTTAAATTCCATTTCTCTATTTTCAGGTTGTCTATTACTCTGTCATGCCCTTTGGACTTGACCTTGTTCCCTATGGATACGCAGCGCTGCAAAATGCAATTGGAAAGCTGTATGTAAAGCAGTCTGTGCATAAAAACAGTTGCCTTCTAGGCATGCCTGAGAGTCAAACAAAAAATGATCAATTCTGTACTGTTCATGTCAATATTTTTAATGATTCTTGAAATTCATATTCACTGGTTCCTACCAATGTACATTTCCCTATCAAAAATGTTTCTTACAGTTACGGCACCATGCACGCTGTTTTTAGCTTTTGCTATCAAACATAATGATAACTGAAACTGAAACAGAGTTCATGATTTCCCCAGGTAGTTGTAACTTCGACAGCTTGTGTGGCTTTGTAGGTTGTTGGAGTCCAGTTTATCCCCTTGCATTGAAGATGCATGGTATTGTTTGAAACTCTTTTGGTAGGGTACTAAAGGAAATGTATTTGATGCCAATACATTGAAAGCATTTAGTATGAAACCTTTTGATAGTGTTTCAAGACGTGTTGTGGATGTAGTCAGGTATTTCTCCCTTACCAATCTTTCCCTGGTCTCTAGATGATTTAATCTTACAAAGGGGCCTCCAGGTCTCATCTCCGAAGGGTTTCATGCCATGCTGGAAGTTACAGCCAAAATGTTTCTGAAACCCGTCTTCTTCCCTGTTCCCCAAGTACAAGGGTGCCTACTCAAGTACAGCCTTTTCCCTAGACTCCGATCCCTGGTGATCCCGCTTTCATGGTCACTCTGTTTTCCTGAAAAGAACAAGTGTGAAGCAGAGAGAAGCAAGGTGGCTTGCTCCAGCCCATTCCTGCTATTCCACAAAAACTTTGGTTGTTACTCCACCAGGTCTGGTGGGGAAGGTGAGGTTAGGGAGGGGAAGACAAAAGCGAAGAAAGAGAAAGGTCAATCAAAGCTGAGCAGGGCATCCCTGTGAGGATAAGGATAATAATAATAATAATAATAATAATAATAATAATAATAATAATATCAGAGCTTTACAATTTAGTTTCTGATTGCCAGCATTTACCTTTGTCCATAGTAGTTTTGCCCATCATTAATATGTATATACATTAGCTGAAGTAAACTCTCAGGATAGATCCAAATCAGATTGGGGTTAAACTGGAATTAGACAGTAATATTAATGGAAGTTTGCTCAAGCTATCTCAGTCTGGGTTGCTTTACGAGCATTGCAAGGTATACTTATTCAAGGAAGAACTACTCATAAAAAAAATTCTCAATAACTTTATTTAAACAAACTTATTGTCTCTCTGCATGCTAAATTGACATACTCAAATTCAGAAGGAATTTGCTCCTTTGGAAAGACAGTGTGCTCTAAACTTTCTTATACTTTTAAATTCAGTTGACAAAAGTAAGAATGATACCCATGACCTCCTGGCCATCCCTCCAGTTCCAACACTGGGCTTGCATTCCCTGTTAGCCATTGGCAGTTTTATTCTACCTAAATTATTTTCAAATCAATATTTTGTTTCTAGATTTCCAAAACAAAAAAAAGGCCACCAGGTTTACTGAGTTGTTCTCATAGCTACAGTTATGATCTCCACTTCTACACATTCCCTATAGACAAAATTTTCACTATCCGGTAATTATCATCATAGGGCATCTTCACAGTTTTGTTCTTTGCTGTATGTTGTAAGGAGGTGAGACCGATTTTATGATCGAAGCATTAAAAGGACTGATTTTTTTTGGTATTATCTTCCACCATGGAGCTCTGAGACGCTGTGATTTTTATTAAGTTGTTGTGAATCTTAGAGAAGTTAGTTTATGAACTAACTAAGCTTTTTTAATCACAGCTATTTTTCAAAGATAAAAAAAAATCTGTCTAATGCCTCCAGAAAGAGAATATTACTTTAAACATTTTTCAGAGGTTTTGAGTTGCAAACCACAGCATTCTAACTCCGTCTTTTTTATGTTTCCCCAATCTGTTCCCATTTAACACATTACCTCTGTTTGAATTAAGTTAATCCTTAATAAACAGAAGGCAGCAGAAAAATTGCATGTAAAATCATGATTATGATTATGCATATTTAATCAATACTGCTTTATACTTTAATATTGTGAGCCTAACTTTCACTGCCTCTCACTTGGTGCGGGTGTATATATCATGATTTAGACACACAGGTGTGTGCTGGAGCCTGTCCATACTCAGGAGATCATGGAGGCAGTGAATCGATTTCAGGAGGACTAAGCGTCCACTTAAATTCCTCGACAAGCATTTCCTGAATACTAACACTTTTGTGAATCAGGGCCCTTATTATGAACAACTAAGCATAAAGGTTGTTTTACACAAAAGCCAAGATTCATCACAATAATTGAGTTGTTAAATTCTTTTGAAGTTACTAGGACTTGTGAGTGCTGTTAGATTATTTTTTTTTTCAAGTTTTTCCAACCTTTTTCAAGTTCAGTATATGTTTCATGCTTTGCTGAAGTAGGGTACGAATGAATATGGAGGTTTCAAAGCTGTGGAAAACAGACCTTTGGTTTCTTTGTTTAAACAGTAAGCACTGTAGTAAACACCTCTTAATCAGTGTAATATTGCTGATAATGTAATGTTCCACTCACCAAGTCCTAATTTAGGCCTACATAAAAATTCAGTTGTGGATTATTTTTTTTTTTTAATTTAATTATTCAAACAGGAAATAGAAAGAAAAAGAATCAAAGAAATAAGATACATATATACTAGATTTTCTTGCAGAGTTTAGTCTGATTGAGATGGTTCTTTAAGTGATTATAATTATTACTATTTTGTTCTTGTAGTTGGTTACACAACTGATGACTTACGGTTTATCTGGCAGTCTGGAGATCCTGTACAGCTAGAGAAAATTGCTCTGCCTCAGTTTGATATTAAAAAGGAGGATATTGAATATGGTAACTGTACCAAGTATTATAAAGGCACAGGTAGGTAATATAAGTGATTTCTTGGTAAAAACTGTAAGCTTTCTTCAATTACTGTTTAAGGTTAATGGTCAATACTCCATTTCATATCTTACATTCTATGGGAAAAAATATATTATTTTTAACAAACCAGTAGTTCATATAGTAGTAACTACTACATATAATTACTGCAAACCAGTTCAGATATAGAAACATCTAGGTTGAACATGAGATTAAATGTTTTTCTTGGTTTTAGTTTCATGTCTTCCAATCTTACTATCACGATTTTGTTTCTATAGTCCTAATACTGTTTTATACTTGTAAATGCCTAACTTTTCTGATAGATTGTTCACATAGATTTATGCCAGTTGCAGCAAAGTAGGATAATTTTGTTTTTCTGGTTTAACTTTTGTGGATAGTATTAAAGTGTAACTTCAAATGCTTCTCCCTGTAGGTTCTTCCTTTCTCTAAGTGTTCTGGAAAGTCTGTCATTCTAGAAAGCTGCTTACAATCTTCAGTCCTGTATTTAACCAATCCTATGAGTATTTTCTGAGTGTGGGCACAAATTTATCCAATGCTTTCTGTATTCTGGCTTCTAATGATTTATCTTTTCTACCTTGATTGATTCCTGCCCATAATTATATCTAAACTACCGTGGCAACTGCAAGCCTTTCTGTAACAACAGAAGTCAGCAGGGTGTATTTTAGTGAGTGCTCTTGCATCACATGAATAAATCTCTCATTAAAACTCAACAAGGATGGATGTGGCTTCTAAGGATCCTCTGCAAGTTTCTTATTGACTATTCAGCTGAAGTCGAGGGTCTGTTACTTGCAGCAGCTCCTGAGCTCAGTCCCAAATCTGATGAGATCTCAAGTAACCTTAGTAGAACTTGGAGTTAAGGAATTTAACTTGAAAAAGACTACGAAAATTGAAACAGGGTTTAGTTTTTAACTGCAAAATGAGTGAGTTCTTAGCCTAACTATGTAATTCAGCATCTCATGTGATTTACCATTTGTAAATAAAGTGAAATTAGCTCTCCTCAGGAAAATTCACGTTTGGTTTGGAAAGGACCTTTAAAGGTCACTTAATCCAGCCGCCGTGCAATGAGCATGGACATCTTCAACTAGATCGGGTTGCTCAGAGCCCCATCCAACCTGACCTTGAATGTTTCCAGGGATGGGGCATCTACCAACTCTCTGGGCAACCTGGACCAGTGTTTCACCTCCCTCAGTGTAAAAAATTTCTTCTTTATATCTACTAGTAGTTTAGTAGTTTAAATCTAGTTTTAAACTAGTAGTTTAAATCTGCTCTGTTCAGTTTAAAATCATTACCCCTTGTCCTATTGCAACAGGCTCTGCTAAAATGTTTGTCCCTATCTTTCTTATAAGCCCCTTTTAAGTACTGAAAGGCCACCATAAGGTCTTCCTGGAGCCTTCCCTTCTCCAGGCTGAAGAACCCCAACTCTCTCTGCCTGTCTTCGTAGGAGAGATGTTCCAGCCCTCTGACCATCTTCATGGTCCTCTGAACTCTGAATTCCTCAGTCTTCTCCTTGTCCATTGCTACCAGTTTGCCAGTCTTGTTCATTGAGGTGGGGTCCGCTTTCTTTTCTGGCTGACATACCCATAGGAGCCCTTCTTATTATTCTTTGCATCCCTTGCTGAGTTCAGCTCCAGCCATGCTTTGCCTTCCTGACCTCATCCCTATACAACCAGGCAGCGTCTCCCTATCTTTCTTATAAGCCCCTT
Organism: Calidris pugnax; assembly: GCF_001431845.1. Taxonomy (NCBI): domain Eukaryota; kingdom Metazoa; phylum Chordata; class Aves; order Charadriiformes; family Scolopacidae; genus Calidris; species Calidris pugnax. Next base: position 5,037,115 of record NW_015090774.1, on the reverse strand, counting down.
TTAAGTACTGAAAGGCCACCATAAGGTCTTCCTGGAGCCTTCCCTTCTCCAGGCTGAAGAACCCCAACTCTCTCTGCCTGTCTTCGTAGGAGAGATGTTCCAGCCCTCTGACCATCTTCATGGTCCTCTGAACTCTGAATTCCTCAGTCTTCTCCTTGTCCATTGCTACCAGTTTGCCAGTCTTGTTCATTGAGGTGGGGTCCGCTTTCTTTTCTGGCTGACATACCCATAGGAGCCCTTCTTATTATTCTTTGCATCCCTTGCTGAGTTCAGCTCCAGCCATGCTTTGCCTTCCTGACCTCATCCCTATACAACCAGGCAGCGTCCCTATACTCTTCCCAGGATACCTCTCCCTGCTTTCCACTGCCTGTGCATTTCCTTCTTGCCCTTCAGTTTGACCAGCAGGTCTTGACTCATCCATGCTGGTCTGTTGCCTTCCTTTCCTGATTTTTTACACCTGGGGATGGAGAGCTCTGGCACTCTATGGAAAGCGTCCTTAAAGATCTGCCAGCTCTGTCGTGCTCCCTTGTCCCTGTGGGCAGTTTCCCAGAGGGTCCTATTGACTAACTCCTTGGAGAACTTTTGTGTGTGTGTGAGATCTGAACGTTGAAGAAAGAATTAGGGAACTGTCAGAGTGGGTGGTGTGACAACATGAAATTTTAAAAAGTTTTCATAATCCTTTTCTTGCAAATCCTTTTTTGTTTAGAAAGTAAGAACATCCATGTTAATCTCATAATTGACTGGAATTAATCCTCACTAATGTGAATGGAATATTTTAGTGCTCTGAAATATTTTAAAGGGTGTAATCAGTAATCAGTAGTTGTTTCATTTATATTAATATTAAATTCTTATATTGAAGGTATTTATAAAAGCAGATTTTGCGCACACGGGTAAAATTAATTCAGACAAGGATTTTGTCAGGTAATCAAGAGGCAGTGTTGCATATACAAGCAAATTTTCAAAATTATGGCTTATGTAGGAGATTCTTGCCAATTGCAAAGAACTTAATCTTTACTGCCTATTTACATCGACTGATGTTTTATCATACCTACCTAAGTAGAAAGACAGTCAAAAAATTTGGGGTGACTTTTTTGTGGCAATAAATTGAATATTTAACTTTGCAAATTGCCTGTTCTTTGTTTATCAAAATGTAGGATAGATACAAACAGGTTCTTGTGAGCTGGATAGTGAGAGCAATAGATACTATTCTCTGCCTGATGAAAGATGATACAAAGCCATTCAGAATGCATTTCTGGCATAAAGCAAACAAATAATGATTTTGAAGGTCATCTTATTTGAAAATAAAACCTAAAAGTATCTGGAAACTATTCATAAATTATAGAGGGAAAATATTTCAGACAACAGATCATTGAAGAGGTTAGAATGAACTATAAAATACCATATAGTGTCTTCTACACAAGGAAATTTTTCCCTGATGTTTTATTGATTTTTGGTTTTGGTTATTGTATGCCCAAACAGCACCTTTAAGATGATTTACCATTCTACAACACTTAATTGACAAAATATAAAAGATAAATAGTTATATTTTTGACAAATTCTCTCTTCTAAATTAGCTTTACGCCAACTTTATTTATAGATGTAGACTGATCTAAATTTTGAAATTTTTGTTATTTAACATAAATCTTGTGATAGTTTATGAAGTTGTTTTGCAATGCTATTGTACTAATATTAACATAAAAATGCCAGGTCTGCTAATAGAGTGAATATATTAACAGATTTTTTTTTTCTGATTATCAGAGTTCCTGGTCCATGTGTTATCTCCAGCAAAACCTCTAGTATCTGCAGCTTTGTTTTTTATTGAATCAATATTAATGGATATCTTCTGAAATGTTTGTGTACTTTAGATTCTCATTTTAAAAGATTTGAGGCAGTATTCCTTCTTTTCAAAATTAACAATGTTTTTAGAACCTTTTTTTCAAAAGTCTGTACCAATTTTAGAAGTCAACTGTGCCAGCTTTCAGTACTGGTGGAATCTCTGCTTAGAGTCACATTCAGATCACCTCTTTCCATTCTAAACTTTCTACATTAATATTTTTTAGTTCCATCTTTGCACAAATTACTGCTGAGTAGGATTTTCAGATGAACTTAAGCTAGTATGACTGGTAGACCCCATTGGTTTTGTCTGGACTGCATCTTGCAGCCAGCATCAAGATGAGAGTGGCTTTAACTGCCTGTTACTGATGCGCTGCGCCTTATAGAGCACAGAGAGTTCCACATGCCCAACCACACTTGCTGGTTATATAGACCTGTGTTTTGGACATATTTTTTTTCAAATTGAACTCTTTGACTTTATAGAGAAAATCGAGTCATTGAACTTTTGCTCTTAAGCAGAAAAAGGCCTGGAAGACACAGATCTGAAGAGGTTGACCTGCAAAGCACATTAAACATTAATGCATTTATTTCTTTAAAGGTTATTACACTTGTGTAGAAGTAATCTTCACTTTAAGAAGACAAGTTGGATTTTACATGATGGGTGTTTATGCTCCTACACTGCTAATTGTTGTTCTATCCTGGCTGTCATTTTGGATCAATCCTGATGCAAGTGCTGCAAGAGTCCCACTGGGTAACCTGCATTTACACATGCTGTCACAATCCACGTAATTGCCATTGAGCCATTCTCAGTTGCTTTGACAACATGACACTGGACACTGAAAGCAACTTCACTTCCATTATCCACTTGTCATTTTCAGAGACCTCGTCATTCCTAGTCCTGTAAAATCCACCTTTACATTAAGACTTCGCTTGATAACGCTTCCAGTGTTTGTGTGATAAGCACACTGTCTCCGCTCTTCTCAACCCAGAAAAATCTGATCTTGTCCATGTATGGGTGATGCTGCAGACTTCATGGAAATAGGCAATTTATAGGAATTTGAAATTTTGAATACTCAGTAATAAAGCAGGATGATGAGTAAGGCTTTAAAAAGCTACCTCTTGGAGCAGTTTTTCTGAAGATTAATAGAAACAGAATGAGGTCTGAAAGACAATTAGCATCCTTGTTACCCGATTGGTTTTATTTCATTAGAGACGCAGTTCATGAGAGTACTTCAGGCTCATGCGTTCATGCTGCTCAGCACAACGCAGTAGGCAGGCCCTTCATTTATTATGAAATAGTAGGACACAGAGTTAATCAAAACAATATAATCTTGACTAATTGGATTGTACATGGGACTTCAGCTCTGGGGTGGCCAAACCTGCTGACCCCAGGAGCTCAATAAAATGCAGAGCCAGGCTCTTGTGTCCTGACACTTCTATTTGGATTCCCTTCCCTATGCCATGACCTCTCCTTCCCAATGTTCTGGCCTCCCTGTGCTCCCCCTTTTCCTGGCTCTCCCAGCTCCTCAAGTCCAAACTTTCCAAATTTTTTCCCATATCCCAGGAGATTCAGTGCACCTGTTTTCAAGACCCCAAGGGTGCAGTTGCAGAATCCCTCCAGCCACCTGCCTTCCTCAGAAACTTCTCAGCCACCCTTGAACCTCCACACGCCCACAGGACATGACTCCTGTGCAGCCACACATGGATGAATGTGTGTTGAGAAGCACTGGAGACACTCGGAGTCAGGAGCTGCCACATCACCTTATCAATCTGTGTCAATTATCTGCAGAGTCTTGCAGCAGTGGGTACCTGAAATCCCTGTGTTGAGCCAGGTGGAGCAGGAATGGTGCCAAGTTTTGTTAAGTGGAAAAGCATCCACTTATCCCCTGGGCTGAGCCCCATGGCTCCCATATCAGGTCATCAACCATGCCTCTTCTGTCTCCAGTGATGCAATGGGCCAAAAAAAATCTGAGCCAATTCCCCCCCCCCTTTCCAATTTAAGAAGGGTGCTCAGGTCCTTGAACCCTTGAATCCTTGAAGAGAAGGGCAACAAAGCTGGTGAAAGTGCTGTAAGGAATGCTCTGTGAGGCGCAGCTAAGGACCTTGGGCTTGTCTAGCTTGGAGAAAAGAAAGCTGAGGGGCTCTCATTGAGGGGCTGATTGCTCTCTACAGCTTCCCGAGGAAGGGAAGCTGGGGGGGGGACGTGCTTATCTCTTCTCCCTAGTATTCAGGGGTAGGACAGTGTAGGACATGGTCAGCCCTGAATTGGTCAGGCAGTTGGACTAAATAGTCACTGTAGGTCACTTCCAACTAAAAATAGCCTGTTTTACTCTAAAATCTAGAGAACCATGACTGGAGTGCTACTTTTGGCTTGTGAGCCACAGTTGGCTACCTTGTTCTAATTAACAGACACTATATGATTATATTTATTATACCTTTTTTTTTTAGAGGTCTATTTCAGAATACAAATCATTTTTTTTCTTTTGACTTTAAAAATATTATACTTACTTCTGGAGGAGTTAAAATCTGCATTGGTTTGACAGCAAGTAACGAATATAACCTGTTACCTTGAGAAGTAGCAAGGATGCATTCCATAATGTGAAACAGAAGATATTTTAAGAAAAAAAGCTTGGGAAAATGTAGCATGCATTAAATTAAAAAGATAAGAAAAAGAACTGGAAATATTTTTCACATATTGAGCTCCAATACAATCAAAACCTGAGCTGTATTTCCACTTTTATAATCCTGCACTTCAAATAGCCAACCAGAGCAGCTTATTAATTATGTATTATATTTAAAAGAGGCATAGTGCTCATTTACGTAACATTTAGTCTTTGTGACTAAAACATTTAGTCTTTGTGACTAAACATGCATGTTTATTTATTGTTTATTTGTTTCATTTATTATAAATGTTTATTAACTCCTTTTATATATTAGCATTTCTGAAATAATGCATTTTCAAAGGTAACTAACCATTGGCCTGGTTATGTGACTTTTCCTGAATCCCCAGAGAAGTAAAATACTGTAAATCTGACCGTCCTTTAGTCATGAGTCAGTATTTAGTAATGTAGGTTGTTAACACTTTTACTGGGGTAAAAATTGTTTCTCCAGTTCGCAGGAGGGCAACAAACTAACCCATCTACCTTGAAGATAGTTGACTTTGAAATTTAACAAGATTAACTGTTGTGGGTGGAGTGAATGGTACCTAATCCCAAGGAGGTGCTACCAATGGCTGCTACACTCTCAATGGCTAGATACAGATCTCATTGGATGAGAAGCTACTTTGGATTTACTTATGGGTATCTTAATGCAGTTATCCCTAGCATTAAGTATAGTGGGCTACTGTTCCCCCTGGCAAGGCATCTCAGAAGTTTCCAAGTGATTTAGGAATACAAGACACTTTGCAAGCCAGTAGGCAGAATATGTTTTTATAGACTGATTGTTGTTCTGGGAAAAGGTTGTATGCTTGTTTGAAGAAAAATCCCGTGTCCATGTAGGATTTAAATAAATTGCAAGCCCTATTTATATCCTTATCATTTCACCCAACTAGATCACCTGGTGGTAGGCAAGTGCAAAAAGTACTGGCATCTCGACAGCTATGGGTGATATCACTGAATGCTTCTGGCTAATTAGATGCTGGCATTTCACCTTTTAATGAGCCCGATAGAGGACGCTCCAGTTCTTTACAAGTGGAAAGTGTGCCAGCATCTGTTTAAAAAAATCCTTTCTTTCCTTCACTGCCATGTGATCCCCAAAGGGAGTAAGATCTTCCCTGGAGCTGCAGGGATGTGGGGAACATCGGACTTCTGTCCACCCACAGCAGCCTGACGGCATGGAGCTTTAGTCCAGAGTGCAGACGAGGGTACAACAGGGTAACTAAAATCTTGGAGTAGTGATCACTGAAAGATTTCCCCCACACAAAGGACAGCTAGGTCTGCAGCCAGGCATGCCCCCCTCACTCCTGTCCTCAGAGCTGCCGTGGTTCTAGTAATTTTATTGTATAAAATTATAACAAGTGTAGGGTCTCAAAGGAAAGACATAAAGATATATGATAAAACTTCAGTATGAAGAAGGATTGGCATGATTATGTCCTTTAGTTTAGAAAGTTTAATGAGGGAAAAGAATGTATTAGAGATATCAAATTACAAGGAAAGCAAGACAGAATGTTGCCTTTTTCAATAGTATTAGTGAGATGAAGCCAGACATTTTTAAAGCAGTAATATAAATCAGAAAATACTATTTTATACAACACATAATTAACCTGTGGAATTCACTGCCAGGAGATAGTGCTGAGGCCAGTAAATCTGATGGATTCAAAAAAGGGAGATTTATTTGTCTGGCAGCATGTGCTGAAGTGCTTTGCTGGACTGGCACTTTCAGATGTTATCCGCATGTAACCTTAGGCATTATTTTTAAAATAGTAGCTCTATACAATCATGCTTTAGGCTGGGAGCTTACTAACCTTACTGATAAGCTAAACTTTGCCATCAAGAAGGGTGCCACACTAGGGGTAAAAATGCAGAGTTATTTCCTAGAAAGGCCAAATTTCCCTTTACTTTGCAAGTATGGAGGAAGGAGCTCTGTCCCTTCTTTTTAGTGCTCCATGAGAGGAAAAGAGGGGGGGGGTGTTTCCATTTTTTTTTAATAAGTAATCTTGCACTTTATTTCTTCATTTTCCTCTCTCACCTTTGAGCCTTGAGCTTTGGACTGTGTTAGGTAGGTATCTAGCACCACTGCTGCCAGAGGTGCAACCTACAATTCTGGTATTAGGGTCTCCAAGGCCGTACCAGCTCTGACCTGGAAGTGAAAAATTACTTAAAAGAGTATTTCTGTGCTTCTATCTCACTTGATTTTTACCTTGAAAAGCTAGAATTTTCTCAGACTCTGAGAATGAACTTTTAATCCTAGGAATCCAGAAGAACGGAAATTAGCTGCAGGTCACCATGACCTCAGTTGCTCTACTGAACAAATTGATAAAAGCTCCACTAAAATCTTTTCAGCTAGTAGAATTTGTAAGTTAGTTTTGTAGAATTAAACCCAAGATTCTAAGATCTAGTATTTTAAGCTCTACAAAGTGGTTGCACAAATGTTGCCAGCACCAGGCATGATAATAATACTTACATATTAATATAGTAAACAGTTTTAAAGCTGGTAGGAAAAAAATACAATATCCAAGATGTTGAGCCAGTCTGTATCATTGGCTAATTTGGTTATTCAGAGTAAGAGTAGAGGCTGCCTTTCAGAGGTCTAGTATAGACATGAATGGTACTTGATACAGTACACACTTGATACAGAACAAAGAGCAACCTGGGAAGAGGCATATGTCTTCTATATGCATTAAGGCAGTACAGCCTTATTTGTACTTTTATTGCAGTTCCTTATGTTCCATAACTAGTGTTCACCCCCAGACAGCTGGTACTGGTCAGTGAAAATAACTTCTTTTAAGAGGGCACTATTCTATGCTCACTTTCTGTCCTGGTGGGAATGTTTGTACTTGAGTGCTTCAGATACAATAGGTGGAAAATAAGCCAGAGTGAACACTGAGGATTGTCTGTTCAGTGTTTGCCATGTCATTCTGATCTGAAATAGCACAATCTGTATTGTCCCAATGGATAAAAAAGAAACCAACAGCTTTGCAATGATGCGTTGGTATTACACATTTCTAAATAAAACATCAGAAAAATTTGTATTTTAAAATAATATGACTGTAATAATTTCTTTATACTTGCTCTTCAGTTTTTTAGCAGCTAGTAAATAGCCCATTTGAGATTAATACCAAATAAAGCATCATATCAACCTTATTAAAATCCAAATTGGAACAGTAGCAGAAATGAGTGTTATTTATGTTCAACTAGAATTGAATATTTTCATAGGCCAATACAGATACTTTCAGTTTTATTAACATTTTCACATTCATAGTTACTTAAAATGGATCTGAAGAACATGAGCACTCTATGAATTACAAAATGTTTCATGCTTTGGATACCACGTGACCAAGCTAAGAAACATAGTTAAGACTAACTGAGTATCTCCTTCTGGCAAACAATTCCTATAAACGTCAATTACATTTCATGAAGCTGTACACTCATAACTAAAGATTTTTATCATTAGCGTTCACAAAACCTAAATGGGACATTATGAACTGGGAGGTTGAACTGTTTTCCCCACATGACAGCCATTTCTAAAGTTAGCTTTTTGCAAATTTAGCTGTTCATGCTACAAATTCTGTTTCATAGGAGCTTGTGAGAAATCTTTGTTTGAAATCAGGCTTGTATTTTGTGTCTTGTGATGTGAGCCCTGTGTTGATGATGACATTTGGAAGCCTTGTTAGAAGAAATGCTTGTTGAAACCCAGTTTGATGATGAGTGTGACCTTTCAACAGCCTTTGCAGATATGGGGGCTTTTTTTCACAAGAGCTTCCTGAAATGCCCTTTATCTAGCAAGCTTTCTTTAGATTCTGGAAGCTCAAATAGGGAATGATCATAGACCTTCAGTCACCTCAGTGTTTTCATCTTCACAGTGAGTCAGGAACACAGACTTTCTATTGTGCTGGTAGAGCTTTGCTCTTCAGCGAAAATTCCCTTTCACCGTATCACACTTGTGGACAGGTCATTCAGGGAATTGCTCCTGCTGTGGCACAGTTCAGATTTTTAGGACAACAGTAGTCTAATTTAAAGCAAGTATCACGTATTCCATCTCTTCCATCTTCCCAGACTTGAATGCACATTTTAAGAAGTCTTTGGAAAGCCCGTTTCAGACTGTGTGATGTGTGATGGGGCAGGAAAACCACAGCAGTTTAGCCTCACTTATTTTGTTTCTCTGTTTATAAAATGAAGCTACTCATTATCAATGATTCATCATTAACTGCAATATCCCACCTAAGTATTCAGTTTAACTTGTTCATTAACTGAAGGCATGCGCACCTTGTACACCTGCTGCACCAACCACATTGTGAAGTCCCATTCGCTGTTACAAGACATCATTCAGTATTGTCTGTTTCAGAGGAAAACCACAGCCAGTGTCAATAAGGGTAAGTTTCCTTTAATCAATATATTGTTTTCCTTCTCGTAGGTATCTTCTCAGTGCTCAGCTTGGCATCTGAATGTACCACTCTTGCCGCTGAACTTCCCAAAGTGTCTTACGTGAAGGCCTTAGATGTCTGGCTGATTGTTTGCCTTCTCTTTGGGTTTGCGTCCCTGGTGGAGTACGCGGTGGTTCAGGTAATGCTAAACAATCCAAAGAGAATTGAAGCCGAAAAAGCAAAGATTGCCAAGGCAGAGCAAGCGGAAGGGAAGGGTGGAAACGCTGCCAAGAAGAACACTGTGAATGGCACAGGGACTCCCGTCCACATCAGCACTTTACAGGTAGGAGCTGTGAAGCTGTGTACCCAAAATCATCGTTATCCTCTGTTAACGTAATTCCAGAAATATACTGTCATAATGGTTTTGGATAGTGCTTAATCTTAAAAGTAGCCAAGACATTAAAAGCATGCTGGTAATTAATGGCTAGCCATTTGACCAATGGGTCCCTGGTGATTTTGGGTCAAATGTACCGAATGAAAAATTTGTCTTTTAATATCCTAGCACCATGGTTGCTGCTGACCTTCAGGTAAATAAAGTAGCAAGCAGCTTTACAGTTGCTATTTTTCTCATAATAAATAGCAGCTGTCAGACTGTAACTATTCAGAGGACAGGACTCTCAGTCAGTATTTGCTGAGAGAGTACTCAAATAACACCCGTCTCATTGCTTTCCCCGGGACGGCCACAGCTGCACCGCATTGCATGTCAAGCGTCTCTGAAGCCAGGCATCCAGAAGTCTTGGCATTTGTAAACAAAAGACAGGTCTGTTTGTCTGTCAAATAGTTCCTGCATTTCTTGTGTTGCTGGATGAAGTTTGTGAGTAAATCGGTCAGATCTTGTTATATGGATAGAGATGAGATGTACATCTTTGCTCAGGCCAAGTTTTCCATCATATCGCTAAACTCCTGGTGTTGTAAAACTCCCTGTTTGTGCTCCAAGGGTTATCAGACATCCCAGGCCTACTGCCCTCAGTCCTGAGGGATATTTAATTGACATTTATTCTACAGAAGAAAACACGTTATGCTACAATATGTGGAATACGAATTTGTCTTACAGTTTTCAATGACACAGAAATTTTGATGTATAAAATAAAGCTATTAGGCCACATCCAGGTGATAATATTGGCAGTGTACAATGTGACTGTAACATTTTTTTAAGGAAGGAGTAGTTTATGCCAGAAAGGTTGAACTAATTACCCCCAGTCCATAGGAGCTGCAGCTATAGCAGAGGGGTGCACTTGACTACCGCATTTCTCACCTGGTAGAAGAGTCTGTTTTGGCAGACAACCAGGCTCAGCTTAGAGCAACCCCATGTCTGCTTTGACTTGTGTCTCAAGTAATTCCCCGAGTCCAGGCAACGTGGGAATTGAGTAGAAGGAAAGATAGCCCCGCTAGAGTTTTGTTTCCTCTGAACTGAACGTGGTATTTTTGTGTTCAGCAATTTTCAGGTCCCAAATTCAGCTGTTTGTTGTGACAAAATATGTTGCAGCACTCCAGAGGAGAAGCATAAAATCTATTTTTCCCTATTTCAAGTACTTAACACGTTTAAGTGTTTAGCTTGATCAATGACAAGCCTGCAGTTTTTCAGTAGCGTGAACCAGACCAAATTGCTAAATTACTGACTCTCCTTGGTGTGGACACCCTTTAAGGTGCTTGCCATCATCACAGCCATAAGGACAATACAATGATAACTTTCATCACCTGTACTAACTTTTCATCTCTTAATACTTTTTTTTTCAAGAAGACAAGTTTGGGTGTACAGTGCATTTTAAGACTTAGAGGAAAGGGAGTCAGTGTCCAAAAAATTAGACAACGTTCCCCATGAATGGTGTCTGACAGTAGACTGAAAGTTTTTAGGATTCAGACCTCACTCTTCCCTCCAGATCTTACAGTGCTCCCCTCCATGATCTTGCATGTCAGCTCCAGCATCTCATGTTTTACCTGCATTTTTCAGGGTCTTTCCAATTTGTTATCAGAGACCTTTAAGTTTCCAGTATCTATAATCTCTGCATCAGTCATCTGTGTTGGATTTATATGGAGTCCTGGGCATGTGTAACTTCTAATGATCTTTATACAGGGAGTTTCAAAACTTTTGTTTACCAAGATGCATTGGAAATAAGTATTAATTGCTGTAAAAACTAGTTATGTGGCTGAGTGGTCTCCTCTCCTCATGGCTAGTGATCCTCCTTGTATCCAGCCACCTGCTTTGAAATATAGCCTACCTGACGAAGGGTGTCCTGGGCTGGTAATTCTGTGAAGATCACCAGGATGAGACAGAAAAAGGTCCTGGACTGATGAATCATTTGACATCAGGATGTGGCAGGACAGTGATGCTAGATTTCATGTATTTGAATGCTATAAATCTGCCTAGCTGAAAACTCCCTCTCAGAACCAGCTACTGCGTAGGAGGACTTTGAAAGTTCTCAGCCCTGGAGAAGCCTGTACTAAACTCCTGAATCAGAACAGGTCTAAATATTTCAGTAGCTCTGACTCCTAATCCAAAACTAGACCTGCCTCACAAAATTTGGATTGCTCCCATACAGACCTAGTAATGATCAAGTAGATAATGCATTTTTCATACGGCAAATACGTGAGGGAGGGAAACATTAAAGAAACAGGTAATGGAAAAAAACTGTATGTTTAAAGGCATAAAGAATATGAAACAAAAAGAGGCCAGAGTGTTGTCCCAGAACTTTAGGAGCTGTTTCTCATGAGGGTTGTGTAAGATTGTGCGTGAGGAGAGAGTAAATACTGTGCTAAATGTCTGGAAAGACACAGCTTTAGGAGAAAAGGACAACTTAGAACTGCATCCCTGAAGCGAGTGTGCATCCCATAGGAATGCGAGGGTGTTCTCTTTCCACACAGGAGGTGATACTAAGGCAAAAGTGACTGAGGGTGTAGCTGGAAATCTCACCATAGTCTTGAAACAGTGGATAGACCAGATGGGACTCAAAAGTAAAGCCAACAGGAAAGACCTGGAAGCAGAAAAATCCAAGTGGGAAAAAAACAGAGAGCATGGATAATTGCATTCATAAGTGTTTCTCCAGCTTAAATGAAGCATGTTTATTATGAATGATGCTGATAAATATCTGGAAGTTATTTGAGATGAATTAAGTTTAAAAAGATATATTACTTTATTTCGGTTTAAAATGCCCCTGATCCTGTATTTGTGCTTGGGATTGCCCAACCCGTGTGCAGGATCTTGCATTTGACCTGGTTGAACGTCATGAGGTTTTCAGCAGAAAGGATTTTTGGACTAGATGATCTCCAGAGGTCCCTTCCAACCCCATATCATTCTGTGGTTCTGTGATTCTATGATTCTGTGAACAGCAACAGCAAAGATGGCAGGATGAAAACAATGTCCACAATTTATCAGTCACCCAAAGATGGAGAAAGGCTTCCATTGATGCATAGCTACTTCTCTCCACCAAATCCTGGGTACTGCCTGACGTAAAAGCTGTGTGTTGCCAACACGCACCAAACCCCTGAGTACATGTTTTATGACTCATGCCCCCTCCAACAAAAAACCTTGAAATGTCAGTGCCATTTTAAGCCCAGAGGTTTATGGATATGACTGTCTGATTAAAGTCAAGTGGTTCATCTGGCAAGATCACCCTGAATCTGTAGAAAAAAAGAGAAAATTTAACATAAGCACTTATGCTTACGTTGTAGGAGCAGCAATGGCTATGCATTTACAGGCAAGAAGCCATGAGAAAGTACAGTTTGGCTCCCTTAGCTCATAGTGACTACAAGTAGATGCTGTTCTAAGCAGAGGAGAAAATTATGCAACCTGGTGGTAACTGCTGGCACTGGCTTTTTATTGGGAATCCTCAGTAGGAGTTTGCGTGTGTTTCCTAGCAATGCAACATCACACAATGAGAAAAACAAGCAAAAAGGGAAATGTTTTTAAGATGAATCAGTTTCTTTTTGCTTTCATTGGTGGTGTGATTACAGGGAGAGATTGCAGTATTAACTATAACAACACCCCTCAGTTTGAAAAGTCACATTTTCATCAAGCCCGTTTATAGAAGCTGTCCCCCACAGATAATGTGCTGATGACTAGAGAGAACATTTGCTAAATGAATGGCTCTGGAGGATGATGAATAGTGCTATGCAAGTGGTGGTAATAGCTCTAAACCCAGTTATTTTTAAAAAGCAGTAGCGCTACTGCTTGCCTTATCTTGTCAGAGCTACATTTGGGCTCTGAAACCTGATACAAGCAATGTTCATCTCTACTGATTTATAATATACCTGACTACTGCTGGTGACCTGTGGTGACCTGATCTTCCCATATTGTCTTTTCCCCTCAAGTGGCACTCCAGACTCAGATTTTTCTTGCAGAACCACCAGAAACCCAATTTACATTTTACCTTGTTCACAAAACCACAGGCTGCAGTGTAGTTTAATAGTTCCTGACAGCATTTCAGGTACAGGGTAGGTACTTTCTGCTCTAGTGACTCACGTATCCATCCTTGGAGATAATTCAGAACAGGACTGTAAAAAGGCCCCGAGCAATCTGCTTTGAGCAGTGGGTTGGACTAGATGATCTCCAGAGGTCCCTGCCAATCTTAGCTATGCTGTGACTCTGTGATATTTTATGAATAAATATTTTTTGTGCTGTACTTTGCAAGGAATATTTGGAATGTGATAGCAAATTCCTGCTGAGCTGCAGCAGAAAATATACTCAGTCTGAATACACACTAATGCTAAACATTTGTTACTTTATTGATGATCTACATCTATCATTATGGCAAGAGCAAGAGAAGAGCACAAAACAAGTACAAGAGAGATTAATGACAGAGTTTGTTAGAAAAGCCCTCCTTCATCTTGTATGGAAGACTTTTAGACAACTGGCAGCACCAGTGACAGATCTGCATGCCAAAAAGAGGTTGGGTGCAGCAGAGGAGGTGATTTTATGGCAGAGAAGAGGGGCTGTGCAGAGCAGAGAGTGCTGCACTACAGTCAGGAGGCACTTCAGCCCGGGGGAAGCATGCTGAGCTGGAGAGGCTGCCAGTGCTGTAGCACGTTTGAAGCTTTGCTAGAAATCATGAACAATACAGTTCTGCTCTCGAAAAAATCTTGAATCCAAAATGATGGTATTTTTTATTACACTTCATCCTGATGGATAAAGAGGACTTGATCACAGGATGAACAGTCAATTGAAAAGGATCTTTATTCTATTTGCACAAAACAAATTTAGTCAAGTCCTGGTATTTTTGGTGCTGTGAAAGGACAGATTTGACAAATGTGAAAACTCTTTTTTCTCATCTGGGTGGAAGAATTTAAACAAAAATTATGAGGGAAGCTGGTGATCTACCTAACAATGTTCAAAACAGCTACAGACCAGAAGGGAAGCTATATTAATTTTAAAAACCCCAACAAACAACACAATTGAAAACAAACTCCCCAAAGACTTAAAACTAACTCAACTTCAAGCATTTCTCTTTTCTTCGCACTGGAAAATAGCGAAGTTGATAGCAATTAATGTAAATTGAAATCCAGAAAATAAATGTAGATAATGGGTAACAAAAGGGATATATGGTTAGCATAATTGAGGGCTGTAGGAAGGTACTTTGCATGTATAGCAAGAATACAAAAACCAGTGATAAGAGTATTGGTCCAAGACCATATAGAGATGCTGTAAGTATCAAGAATTAGCAGAAAAGGCAAAAGTGTCAAACAAATAATCTGCTCTGTGTTTGAGGAAAAGGTAGATGTATTCAATCAGATGATGAAATAGCTTTCATTGACAGTAGCTAATAAGGATGTTAAAGAGTAGCTATTAAAGTTAGACATTTTTCAATTGAGATTTCAGCTTAAGTTGCATCTAGGATTTTTTAAAGAGCCGGTCCATGAGTACTGTGGAACATTAATGCTGATTTTTTAATAAATCCTTTAAAACTGGGGGAAGTTCCAAAAGACAGCAAGAACCTAACTTTGTGCCAGTACTTTTAAAGGCTAAGTGGCATAACATGAATAATTATAAGCCTGATATCAATCAGTGGAAAATATTGCATAGCTAATAGGGCTGACTAATAATTATTATTCATAAGTATTAATTATCATTAATATTATTCATAATTCAGCCCCATGTTAGCTAATAAATTTAAATAGGTCAGTGAAATTAAAGCTGATCTGTGTGTTTATTGATTTAATCAAACTGAATATAATTTTTTAAAAGGTTATCAATTAGGTTGACAGAGGTAATGATGTGGAGGTAAGAAACTCTGAAGAACATTTGACTTGGCTTCAGATGTAGGCCTGGTTACGTCATCTGAGTTATGCAAAATCAAGGTTAGATTTGTTACCATCTGTAAGTACCAGCAGTTAATCAGACTAACTATAGTCATGCCTTGTGACTGAAAATTGAAGCCAAATAAATTCAGGTTAGAAATAAGGTACATATGTTTGTGGGGAACAAGGTCATGGAAAAAACTCTCCATCCTGGATGTTTTTAAAGGAAAATCTGGTGTAACTAGTTTGGGCAATAAATCTGGGGAGTGATGAAGAGCACCAGAAGCGGCAGATGCAGCGCTGGGGAGTTAGTTCCCCCTCCCTGTCAGTCTGTATGCACAGGCAGCACTTCTTTCTTCTTCTCTTTCCCCGTTTTCTTATCACATTATTGCCCTGACTCTGCAAGCAAAAACTTTCTGTGCCGGGTATGGCCCCACTGCAGTGGCACACACACCACAGCTCTGGAGCAGCAGCAGGTGCTGAACTTGGCAGGGAGCGCTGGTCAGCCTGAGTTTGTAAAAGGTGAGAAAGGATCATTGCAAGGGGCCTTCTGGCTTCTAGGAGACATTTTTAGGTATTTCTGAGATGTTCATCAAAAGGCAGGCGTGCTATCCAATGTACCAAACCTAGACAAGGTGGTCCAGTCCTGGGAGAAACAGGAACTAGGTCTGTGGTTTGGGCCAAGCCCCCAGAGCCATGTCACTTTCTCATGCCCTACTCACCACCCCTGCCTCCATGGACAAGGAGCATCTGCCTGGCTCTGCTGGGGATGTGAGGAGGCCCTGTGCTATCCCAGCAGCCTTTCCTTCCTCACCAGCTGACCCCATCTCCTGCAAGGGCAAAACCGTAGATCTAGCAGGAGCATCCTGTGGGATGGGGTCTGGTCCATGGGTCATGATGCACAGGCAGAATAAGGCAAATTACATCAAATATTTTCCAGGGACAAGTTCTGTGTCAGGGTGAAGTTTAAAGGGTATAACATTTAACAATGTTTTACTTTCTTTACAAACCTTCATTGTAGTAGTCTAAAATCAAGTCCTGTGGTATCATTTTCCACAGAAATGGTTCCTATAGCCTCTGGTAAGTGTCAGGAATATCATTACGCTTCTGGCACAAACTGAGACAGGATACAACAGATAAACTACTTTTAATATATGTTTAGGGAAATCTGTAGGTCAGCTGAAGTGAATTTAGATTAAAACAACAGAAATATTCAAGAGTTGAAGAGATGTATGAGAAGAAATTTAAAAATATGTCTAGCCAGCAACTGAATGTAGAAGCACATTAGATTTGTAAAACCAGAGAAATGAAAGAAATTCTTTTTAAAAGTAACTTATACTTACTAAAGAAAAATTTGGGGCAGGTTGCTCTTACAAGGGAAATTGTGTCACCCTGATAAAGCAGCACTCCAGCTGTCACTAAAGTAAGCAGAGCTGTGTGTGAACATGCTGTGAACAGCCCTCTGCTCATAAGGCAGAGGTGACCTAGAAGCTGTTCCCCCAGTTCTGTGTCCCACGAGTGAACGAGAACTGACTTGTAACAGCCTTTAGAGAAGCACTCTCTAGATACCACAGTGGGAACAGGAATATTCTGTATTGTAAAAGAGAGTGCTTAGGCTACAATTTGTGTCACTGAGTTTTGCTATATATCGCTAGTAGCACAAGGAAAGAACTACGAGTTTGCAAATCCAAATGGAGGTTTATAGTTTCATACAGTATTCTATTCCTTGTAATGGTCTTACTAAATCTTAACAGTTTTGACCATGGGAAAAATAATATTCCTGTGACTCTTCAGTTAACATGCACCCTGGTCCTGCAAGTTACCCTTTCATTGCACAAGGGTCTGCTTTCTTTCTTTATTACCCGTATGATTGGGTATGATCCAACTGGAAGGAGCCTCTTGGATCATTGACAGCCCCCATGTCACCCAGGGTCACATAATCATGTTCATACGTGTCTCAGTCACCACCTTACTAGACAGTTTGCCCCTGCTACTCCAATATTGAACACCATCCCAGGCTGTCAGCTCTTTGATGACTGGGAAACAGTTGCAGGAAATTTGTATGTATAGTTTTGCCTTACCATCATGGAACACATATCTTGTTTTTCTTTTTTATAACCTGTTATCTTGATTTTGTTGTGTAACCTGCACCTCAGTTTTAGTGCATTGGTTTCAAAATATACTGTTTTCCTGAGAAATATAAGTCTGGCAAATCTGGGGAAGTGTATCCTCTCTTTGCTGAGGGAATAATGTTGTGCTTCTCTTCCACCTCACACCAGAATCGGCCTTGTCAGTAGTGGGGAGTAAAAGCCCAAGTCAAAGTTGAGGTCTCCCCAACTACCATAGCTCTTTTCATCCAGGATACCTTGACAGTTGTCACAGAGAAGCTAATAATGTTCTCCAGAATGTTTTTTATTCATCTATAAGTAACTCTGGTACTGCATTTCACTATTCTTGTTTTAACTACAAAATGTAGTGATGCAAATATCCTGAATCATCAGCCTAAGACTGCAGCAAATCCAGAGGTGGAGAGTGCTGAGAGTAAAATATCAGAAGACTTTGTGGAGGAGAGACAGGCTACTGGGAAGGAGGGATAGGCAGCTTTTGGAAGAACCAAGTCTTAGTGTACCTGTGACTCCAGGAAGCCCTAGTGAAACTTATGTTCATGTCAGTTGCCCATGTATATAACCTCATTTGTGAAGCAGCATTTTTTCCAACTAACTCTCAGTTTATATATATGAACAAATGGCATTACTAAAAATGCAGTTAAGTTTCACAACCTGATTCCTTTTTTAATCTTTTTTTTTCCCTTTACTGTATAGGGCAATTGAAATGAAACTTTGGAAGAGATTAACTCAAGCCACAAAACACAGTACCTTGCAAGTAGTCTCCTCAAGCTCCCTGAGAAGTGTGTGTGTGGGTCCTCGTAGAGATTTGTTTTACCTAAAATATAAACTTTATAAAATTCAAGGAAGCAAATGTAGGAACGCTTTCTTTTTTCCCCCTAAAAAACCCACTTCAGCACCAAATACTTTTTTTTTCTTTTAAATGTTCATTGTATGTTCCAGCACGGCAGTCTGATCTGTAACAGAAACGTTCACCTGGGGTTACCCCATAGCACAGTAGCACTTGTTCCCCAAGAGCACTGATGGAGCTGTAGGAAGGACACATACTCAGTTGCTGGATTTAGATGTCCCAGTTACACAGTTCTCCAGTGTACCGACGGGAAGTGCTGAGAACGGTGTCACATCTTTATTACCTTGTGAGGCACCAAGGACTGCAGGTACAAAGAAGGTGCCTTTTATCCATTCAAAGTGGTCACCCTGGGATGAGATATAGGATCTTGAGCTGGCTACTATGTAGAACCAGAATAGACTTTAATTGTTGCATCAAACACTGAATTTTAGGATCTATTCTGACCGTAGCTTCCAGGCCTCAGAAAAATGTAAGTATTGAATAGTATCTGACCTGCAGGTTCCTCAGCACAGAACTGATTTCCAAAAACGCTCTCTACAGAAATATTCTTTCCCCTTCTATCATCTTAAAATGAAGGACTCTAACTACAGCAGGTTGCACAGCATGAGGCACCTTGTGCATGAAAAATTACACAATTATGAATGTTTAGATTGGTTTATGTGATTGACTGATCATCCTTAAGTACTTTATAGCGCAACCATTCAGCAAATTAGACTGCTGTAATGTATCCCTATCAACAAGTAATTTCCTATATGTTTGTTTGCAGTGTTCTCTAGCAGCTGCATTAAGTTTGTTAATGAAATACGGTTGAGTAGATCACAGTTCCCCTCACTCTTTATTTCATAGGTTGGTGAGACCAGATGCAAAAAAGTTTGCACTTCGAAATCTGATCTGAGATCCAATGATTTCAGCATCGTTGGAAGCTTGCCAAGGGATTTTGAATTATCGAATTATGACTGTTATGGGAAACCCATTGAAGTCAACAACGGGCTCGGGAAATCTCAAGCCAAGAACAACAAGAAGCCTCCTCCTCCCAAGCCTGTCATTCCATCAGCCGCAAAGAGAATCGATCTTTATGCAAGAGCACTGTTCCCTTTTTGCTTCTTGTTCTTCAACGTCATATACTGGTCCATATATTTATGATAAATCTTTTATTTATTTTTTTTCATATGTATAAAATATATGCCATTTCATTACCCCTTCCCAGTCATGAAGGCCACTGTGTGAAATTATTTGCATTTGCAAAGCAATATGTTGTATTTTGATGCCATGCGATTGTACTGAACATATGGCATCTGAAATTTGAATGAAAGCATGACACCGCAATGTCTGTGCTCCAGCCAACGTTGTATATAAATGTACAGCATACATCCTGCTTTAGGAATATATATGAAGGACAATGCATACTACATTATAAAGCTGAATAACTTCAGTTATTAGTAACATGCAGAGATTTAAAGTGTTTCTGACAATGAAACTGATGTGCACGTTGAGTATTATTAAAATCAGTATTCTAGTATATGTAGTATTTAACAGCTTTTCTGCTGACTTCCAGAGAAAAAAAAAAAAAAGCCAAACATCTTGTTCTTGTATAATTTTAGATGGCACTGTTGAAGAAAAAGCTAAGTTGTAATTCATATTATTTAGACTTTGTAAGCGAAGGCAGCATTGAATAAGCTGATCTTGTCTATGTAGAAAAATAAAGATCAGAGAATTACTAATTTTGTAAAAACAGCTCATTTAGAAAGAAACCCAACAATTGTATTGATCAAGCAGGCACACATAAGTGTGTGAGAATATGCTGACCATAAAACATTGGGCCAAATTTCGACTGTTATTTCCTTAGGCACAAGCTAGATACAATATATCATAAACAAACAGACCACTTCCTAGACTAAAGGTATCAGGAGTTTTGGGGAAACATCACAAGATGCAGTTCAGTATCAGGTTATAATATCTTCTGTAGCATCTGGCAAGCCTGCAGTATATGTCACAATTTTTCTGTTGTTGCATTGGATACATTTTACTTGATTTGTTTCATTTATCCCCTTGAGAGTTTTCAGTTTAAACAAACCAGTTGTTGTCAAGATGAATTCCCATGTTTACCACTAGTTATACCTTTTTTCTTTGCCTGTTGTAGTACACGTGACCAACGCTAACACCTGGCCACCAGTAGAAGTGAAGGAGTGTCTAAAGGTCCGAGGGGCTGAGATTCTTAAATATATCATGAGGCTTTGTGCCTATGTGTTAATTAATGGCTGCCCTCACCTACTCATTGATTTGGCTGCTGCTTTTTGGAGAATAAGGCCCTATGTGTGAATCTGCTATGACAGGAGATTGGTCTCCATTTTCCAGAGGAAACCCCATGACATGGAGACTACAAAAGCATGATTTCCCCAGGATGCATAGGGCAGGACCTGTGGTCTCCCGTGGGTGCCAGGGTACACTCCTTCTTGAGGGCAAGCCATGAGGTGAAACACAGCCAAAAGCAGGCTGCTTGTACAGAGGCATCTGAGAGGCATGTGTTCCCCAGGAACAGCCAGGGACTGTGCCTCAGCCCTTGCCAGTGTGCCACAGGGAAACATGTCTCCTCCTGGAAAGCTGGGGCACCACAGTCAGTTAAGGCAGGATGGATTATTGGCTCCTCATAGGTGAGGAAGGAACTGAATTAAAGAACTAAAACCTTCCGTAGGGAGGGAACAGTCACAATCACACTTGCAGTACTACATTTCTGGCTCACTCAGGATGTGCTGAGCGAATGCAGGCCGCAAGTGGGCTGCTGGATCTCTTGGGTATTGCCCATCGTGTTAATATTGTCCACATTCAGCGAGCTTGCACAACCAGAAGGTCAGAAGTGGGAGTATAAAAAGAGCAAAGCGTGCTGTGCTGGCTTCACTGGGCATCTGGCAGATCTGCATGTGCCCAGGGTGTTTTCTAACCACAGCCACTTTGTCACCAGGAGCCTGGTTTTAATGATTCACATTTGGGTTGAAGGGATCTGCACTTCAGAATACGGTCATGGAGATCTGCACTTCAGAATATGGTCATGCACTTTCCACCAGCTTCCTGGCCACTTTGTCATGGAGATTTCAGGGAGTCACTTTAGCCCATGGCCACAGTTTGTCTCTTGGGTTTCTCTCTGATCAGAGGAGATTGAAAGGAAATCCCAAATGTTACTGAACCATGTTGAACCAGAGGAAAAAAAAAATAAATCTTTAAGATCCAGTTCAAAGTTTCAGTATTTCTGTCTGTTGAAGGTATTTACAGAATTGTCAGAGACTGAGAAGCAATAAGGATATTTCAAAGAGAGGAAGGAAGGGAGGGGTAATTTTTCTACATACAATCAGAGTGCTATATTTATAGACATTATTTATTCTCATACTTGTATTTTTTCATACAGTACTGGAAGGCAAGAAAATAATTACCCTGTGTTGGAAATTATATGAATTTTGGAAGATAATTTTCTTGTTAGAACTCTTATTAAATGATTTATCTGTAATTAATGTCCACATTCTATCTGTATAATCTCAATTATAGATTTTATTGTTAAATTAATCTTTGTTCTTTCTTGCTTTCCTGCTTACTTGATGGCTTTTGTGTTTTATCATAAAACATTTAATCAATAATACACTGTAATTGCTTTCCAACTCACACAAAAGGAAGCAAAAAGGAATGTGTATTGTTAAGATAAAGGCTTTTCCATTATTACAGCACAAAAACTGAGGACAGAAGCAAAGTTTAACAGGAAATTTGAAACAAAATTTAAAAAAAAAAAGTATCAGCTATAAAATATTAATTTTCATTTTTATTACACTAGATAATATTGCAGTATTTGTATTACCTTGGAATGTATTAACTTGTCCTACTGAGCAGTAATAATTGATTTATTTTATTTTTCTTCTTTCCACTAAAGGTCATTGAGAGTTTTGCATACCGTATCACATTATAGTCCTCCAGCACCCTCTAGTTGTAAAATTCTGCCTGTTAACTTATTTCCAGAGTGAGGTGCAAATATAA
The DNA here is from genome assembly GCF_001431845.1 of Calidris pugnax. Taxonomy (NCBI): domain Eukaryota; kingdom Metazoa; phylum Chordata; class Aves; order Charadriiformes; family Scolopacidae; genus Calidris; species Calidris pugnax. Next base: position 5,014,977 of record NW_015090774.1, on the reverse strand, counting down.
AACTATATAGGGAGTATAGGATATTGCTTGATAGTGATATATGAAAGTAGAAAAATAAATTAAAGATAAATGGACATAAAAAATGGACAGCTATGAAAACATTCCCTTCAGTATGAATTTAAAATTATAGAAATTAAGACATTCAGGTAGTAGCAAAGGAGAGGCTCATGAATTTACTAGTTAAAACTCATTAGTAACTAGATTAACTAGTCATGATGTCTGAACAAACTGCATGACAGCAAAATCTGTTTCTGAGGGAGAGACCATCTGTGTTTCAGCTGACATTTACTTCAAGTTCTCCTGCTTACTGGTAAGAGAGTAACAAATTTTTGTTCTACCCTCAACATAAACCTCAGTATTTTCTTGGCTCTTAAGCATCAAGAGGTATTATCCAAACAGTTCATTCCTTTCTTTCATAGTGATACAGCCCTTTAGATAGCTTTCTATTTCAGGATTTTAGAACACATTCAAACACGGCCCCAGGAATTTCCATGGAGATGAATTAATTCATTGCTTAACTGCATCCACAAATTTAAGCTATACAATAAGTAAGGATGTGACTTGAAAAGTAAATGTGCAGCTACGTGTTAATTCCCTGTTAGGATGTGTGAAATGTGCTCTGCGGAGTAATCCACACCTTACTTTCTCATGCTGTTTGTACTCATGTTTGACACCTGGTTTGAGGGGCAGCTCTGTTGTGGGTTTTGGCACCTTCTCTTTTTTTTAAGTCTCAAGTTAATTCTAGCTGAGATGGTGTATGTGATCAGTCTGCCTTTTGAGTGAGGAAGGAAGTTTATTCCTGTAAGTGCAGCATACAGAAGATTGACCACTTGGAAACATTGCCAAGCAGCTTTTATTCTTCAAAGTCTTCAAATTAATTTGCACTTGGTAACAGGAAATGTGTGGGTAAAGAGAGAGCATCTTCAGTGCCCTATTAACCATTAAAGAGAAAGCAGTAACGCTGCCTTTCGGGATAGTTTCACTGAATCCCACGGAGATTGATCTGGCCGCATAATCATTTTGAAGGAAATGCACTTCCAAGTAATCTTTATTTGAATATATTTCACTCTGTAGAGAGGCAATAACTTACTTAAGTAATCTGTCATAGCTGTCATGGCTGTTAAGGTAATCTATCAAGAGACGTTATAATACAGCTGAGACCATTGGTCTCTTCTTCAATTAAAGAAGCTTACAGTTATGGTTATTGGATGACTTGTGCTGAGGGTATTTATAGAATAGATAACAATAAATTATTTATTTCCAAGGCAGTGAAACCTGAACATATGCAATTTCAAGTGATTTCTCAGGCTACAGAGGTAGCTTAGGGCTGAAATGAGTACAAATGCAGTGCATAACAGATGAAGGAATGACAGGACACTGTACTCGATGCTTCAGTATACTGATTCTGGGATTAGGGAAGGTAACGTGAAAAGAAAAGGAAATTCAGATACAGAGATACCGAATAATAGTCTTGCTTGTGTTTACAACTCAGTTTAATTGTGTCTAACAATTTAATTGCTCTGTATAGTTAGAATATGCTATAAAAGTTACCCTATTTTTATATAACTATAAAAAATTACTGAAGAAAAAGAAAGAAAAATGAAGAAAAAGAAAAATTAAGAAAAATTAAGCTCATCTGTGGTGCCAGAAAGATACAGGAACTAGTTCGTGCCATAGGAAGCTCTACACCTGAATAAACGATGAAACAGAATACAGAAAACAAAATGCATTTTTAAAGATATAAAATTTGCATTGTGCTTTTTTTCTATGCCATTGTATCAAATCACAATCCGGACTGCCTGCAGCACTCCCGTGCATTTTGACTGACTTAGGAAAGTCGTCCCCCCCTCTACCTCCCAGCACCTGTCCTCATTCCATCAGTGGTAAATAGTGTCAGCAGACATTTTTAAAAAATTACATGGCTATTTTGAAATCTTTCTGGAAACCCTCACTGCTATGACTATGTCTACGCTGCAGTCACTAAAATGTCTGCAGCTAATGCAGGCTTATCCAAATTAGCTTTAAACTAGCTGACTTGGGGATGGTTGGCAACGTAACCATGGTAACAGTGAGCTCGGCTGGGAAGCCTACCTGCTGGCGTAGGAAATTAAAAAATATACTTTGGTGTTAACCCCCACAAAGCTTTATGCAGCCTCGGCTATTGCGCTCAAACAGTTGGTTTAAAGTTAGCTCCTGTGGGTGTTTATCAGCCCTTGTCTGTGAGATGTAGGTGTATGCCCTATGACGCACTGCGTGCTAGAACCGAATTATTTTTTCCCACTGGTGATGTGAAAGATACCACTGTAAAATGTTCTCTCTATGGCTCTTGATGACACACAGAATTTCTGCCAGATTTAATTCTGTGTACTGACAAAAGTGCTCACCGGTAGCGCCAAAAAAGAAACTAATTTTCCCAAACCAATGCACATGTAAAAGAATGAGCTGAATTCACCCACCTGAGCATGAATAAGGTTGCCTACTGAGTCTAGCTTATAAGTCTGTCCCTTTTACATGTTAAAAGAGCCATTCTGTTTTAAAGTCCCTAGCTCTAATAGCTAATATTGGATTGTAACTCTTTAAAAGAAAAATAAGACTAAAAAGACAGGTGAGACTGTTGAGAGTAAGGCTATAGAAGTCTTTTTTTGGCTTCCAGGTTGTCCATAGAGGTGAAGTCTGGTTTTGGGAAGCACTGATTGCTTTTCAGCATGGTCTTTCTCAACACATCAATGCCTATCAGGGTTCTGGAGAACAGCATTGACTGACTCCCTCCAATCAGGGAAGTTATCTGAAGGACCTTCAAGCTCATTAGTCAAATCTTCTTTGGAGTACTGAGGTAAATCGGAAGTCTGCCTGGCTCTTGTTACTTTCACACAGAGACAGCAGATACATAAAACACAGGTCTTCAGAACAGGGAAGTTAATGGTCTTTCCCCTTACTGCCTGAAAGTATGGTTCACAGTGAGAGAAACCAACCAGCAAGACAACATGGGTTACTAAGAGTTTCTGTGCCACCAGGCAATTGCTTAAGCCATGTGACGTGCTTTAAAATGGAGAAGTGTGGGGACTGTGGAGTAGAAAGGATAAGGTTTTGGGTAACTAACTGTTTTCCTCCTGATGAGTTCTTCAGCCTTTGGCAGTGGACAGTCTGGGTTTTTTCCATATGTATCCTTGTATGTCTGTTTCTTTCTATGAACATCCACGGTGGGAGTAATTTTTAACTTGAGGAAGAAAACTCAAGAGTGTTTGGGGCCCAATAAACCCTCCTGAGTGTAGCAGGTCAAGTTGCTGTACCACTGCCCCCAGCAAAAACCTTTCAACTCAGAGGAATCCTTCTGTAACACCATAAATTGCAAGAAAAATCCCTGCTGAAACTACGGCTGCTGCTGAGAGGAAAAGCTGTGTGTAGGCAGCCCCTGTGTTTCCACCTTCTTTCTCTGTAGCATACATCATGATAATCAATAGCGCTGTTTAGCTTTTCTGTTCTGCAAAGCACTCCTTTTATCAAGACTGAGTTATTTCCTCAGCAATACACTTCAGCTGTCCTACCTTTCATCTCCCTACAGTCAGAGCAAAGATCGTGTGTGTGACTCTGATGGAGTTCAGGAAGACAAACCAGTGCTGATGTTCAAGAGCAGATGAATGGTAATGCATGAAAAGACCTGAGACTCCCTTGTTTCTCAAATTCTAATGTCATCTATATAATCCCCTTTCAGTTATGTCCTTATAACCCAGAATACTGTGTTATTTGGATAGCACCTCACTACATGCATTTTGAGTTAAGTGAATCATGAGTTTCTTGTCAAAAGCAGAATATGAAAAGGAGTAGCTCATGTGACATTTTTTTAAATGTTGATTTTCTCTATTAACCTTAAAACTTGTATTTGACCCAGAGGCTAAGGAAATACATTTCTCAGTGTTTAATAAGCCTTACATTGTCATAACAGATTTATCAGCATCTCAGGCAGGCTTGTTCTTTCAGATTAATTTGTTTGTTTCTTTGACTCCCAAAGGCCAGCTCATTGGAAAACATTAATTTGAAGACTGGCTATTTCAAAGACATAATTCTGAGAGGATCTGACTGTAAAGACTAATGTTTTTGACCAATACCGCCCCAGCATCAGTTTCTGCTTTTGACAAAGCTTATCTTGCTACCTGCTCCTGATTCTGACAAATCCTGTTTAGCCTCAGCCTACTGTAGGGTGTAAAATCTTCATAGGCTTTTTAAAACATCTGTCTGATTGTGTCAGCTTCTGAGGCAGCTCTGCTTCCATTCCCCTTCTGGATGTGCTTCAGGATCAGGCTACTACAGAAACAATCTTCTTTTTCAAGCAAATACAAATGACATACAGCATCCACCGTAAGCTATAATCTACTTCGTGGAATTAAACTTTAGTCTTAATTTATTAATTCTTAAGATTTTCTGGTTGGTTGTTTCCCTGAGGTGAAATCTTCCTAAATAAATAAATTTCTTAAATGAATAAACAAATGTGCATAATGGCAGGAGAGGAACATATTGGCCCTGCTTGTTTTCTCTGCACTTAAAGCTCTTCCCTTGCTGTGGTCTTAAAGCCAAGAAGGCTTCAGATGATCTACAGAAAGGTGGACAAAGATGAGAGCCCCTGCACAGGATCTGCCCTTTACAGCTGAGCTCAATGCAAAACAGGCAAAGGAAAACACAGCCAGGTTTCCCAAACCCTGTGCCTTTGCAATTACATGTTCATCACATTTTCCACTTGATGAGTTTTCTTGTAACAGAGAGGCACTTTATTTAGAAAAATAACAATGATGCCATAGTAGTATTCCCAGACACCACAGTTTCATGGGAGTATTTTACACCACTACTGTAGATTACAGAATATTATGAATTCCACCATGGGAGACTTTAAACAGAAAATGCGTATCCAAGTTGGCAGCACTTTATTATCTGCTACCCATAAGCATGGCTTTATTGCTTTATTTATCGTATACTTCCATATTGTTTCCATTTCAGGAAGAGCATCTTAAAATGGGAAGTTTTCTAAGTATATGAATTATTAAAGCATATTGTGGTTTATCCTACTTTTTTCCACAGGAATACAAAAAAGAGATAGTGTCTTTTACATTACAGTGCTCTTGCAGCAAGTTTACTAGTCTCTGTGAAGAAAGTCTTGATGAAATTAAATAGGTAGAAAAAAATTTCATGGAGTGTGCAAATGAAACAGCCAGGAATAAATCCATTTATGCAAGACTCATGCTGAGAGTCTGATGAGCTTTGACAATTGGAATAAATTATTTTGGCTGAAAGGAGATTCCAGCCTTAAAAGACAGGACAGCATTGAATCTTTCAACAGTTTTCATTTCTCGGCTGGAAAGAAAAATAAGGCTGTATGGAGAAGACTAGGCAGTCTTGTCCATACCAACCTCATACCTCTGCCTGACCAGCAAGCTCTCCCATAACACACACTTTCTGCCAGCTCGTGCTGCAAGAATTCAATTGATGAAATTATTTCTTCTCTGACCAAGCAGTAAAATGACTGCTGGTGACCGAGAGGCGCACTGCGCATGACTGAGGGCATGGCTCCACATGTAGCTTAAGTTTGAACGTGACACACAACTGATGGCCTGTAGCTCAGCACAGTATCCAGTAATAAAAGAGAGCCAAGTGTCCCTTCCCAGGTCTCCTGTGCAAGTTGGGCAGACCATTTCCTCTGTTTCTTTACATTCCTCTGCATCAAATGATAGATGATAACAGCGCTGCTTTCCGTTGCGCTAAGGCCTTTAGTTTTGATTGGACGTGGCTGGGATGAAAAATAATCCATTGCTATATGTTGCATACGGCCTTAAGGCACTACTGTAACTCACACAAATAATAATAAAAATTATTTCAGTCATTATTAATAATAGATTCAGCGGTATACACTAGTGATATCTGTATTTGTCTTCCCCTGGTCTTAACATTTCTGGAAGTAGTTTGACTTGATACCATGCATCTGATATTACTCTCATTTACAATGGCTTTACACTGTAGTTCTTTCTGATTTACTCTCAGAGAAGGATCAAAACCGCTGTATATATACATTCTTCCCTTCAATATTCCTCTTTTCTGATCTCTAAAAAGGATTCTTAAAATAACCTCACTGTTCCTTCCTCAGATATGAATCCCACTGAAAAATCTGCAGAATAACCAAGGAAGGAGTTGCATCTATTAAAGCAGTATAAAATTATTCATTGATATAAATATTTTTATTTAATATAATAGCATTCTTAAGACTAAAGTTTCTTGAAAACATCTTGTCAGGATTTAATGACTTACTAGTGTTTTTCCCTTCCATTGTTATTATTTTGTTCCACGAGTATTTTCAAAGTACATCAATATCATACCATGTCTTTTTTCAGTTCCCTGTAAAATAAATCATTCCCTGCCATGGCACAGAGTGAGCTATATGGACCACAGAATATTAAATCACATGCTGGAGTAGATCCTTCAATTGCAAGCACAGGACAAGTTTTGTCACATATAATAGAATCAATAAGTATTATTTTTTAAAGAAAAACAGTGATTATTTGGCATGTCATTTATTCTAGATTGCTAATATTAGTAATGCTATATAGTGATAAATTGTGTATTAAGTTAATGACTAGTAAATAAATTAATAAAAGGGATACTGAAAAGTATAGATATCTTACCTGGGGCTTGTTAGCTAAGTCCTTGAGGTGGAAAGCTCACATCAGCTGAGAGCCTCACATTTATAGGGCACGACCCAACAGCGGTGTGGCTATAGTCACCTGGGGGCTGGTTTATATGCAGAAAGCTAAAAGCAAATGCCACACACCTGCCTGATTCATGGATTGCTTACTGCCTCCCCCTGGATGGAGTGGAAGCCCAAGACTGCTCTTGTCAGAAACCAGGGGTTTCCTTCATTGTTGACATTCAAAGCAAACGATTGCAGGAGCCCATGAAGGGAGGCATTTTCAATCCATTTAATTTCACTGTTGTTTCATGGGATGTTACTGTAATTGATTATCCATATGTACTGCACAATCGTTTGTCAATAACACCAAATTTTGTGGTGTTCTAATGAGACACTGTATTGAGATGAGTTATAATTAATAAAATTATAAACTAATCAGAGGATTAATAGAGAAAATCCCACTCCAAAGCATAACATTTACATTACAGACATTTTTTTAGTGCAGCACTGCAATAGCTGTGAAGAAGTAATATTGCATTCTGCTGTCTTGTTCAGCAGCAGCAGTCAGTGCTTGTGAGACTTGTGATTTTCCCTAACTGCCTCAAATAACCCAGCTCTTCTCACTGCGAAGAAAAGAAATCTGAACTCTTGCTACTATTCTGGTATGAAAACATCAGTAAGAACTGGATTATTCTGGATATATGTTTGAGGCTAGCAGTTTCCAATCTCTTTATATTTCCCTTGTTTTTTCTAAAGGAGAGCTTGTGTATTTTGGTTAGGCTCATTTCATTGCCTTTGACATTTATTTGCTACAGCTGACCAACCTCTAAAATTAAGGTCCTATTTTCTTATTACTACTAAAACCATAGGGAGCCCAGCAGAATGCAGGCAGACATTGGTGAGAGTTCTCCTCCAGAAAATGCCTTTCAGAACTCATATTTACTTCAGATACCATCAGCAAACACTTTTTGTGATTTTAGTTATAGAAACTGGGAAACAGAAAGGCATAAATGCTACAGGCACGGTATCTACAGCTGGTACTGACAAGCTGAGGACAACCACAATATATGACAGAGGATCATGGATCCCTATAGGACTGCGCCTGCCTTTGGCCACATGTTTCTAGCTGTGGCATAAATCCTTTCTCTGTCCGTAGGCTGTTTTGCTTTGTAGCTGGTTTAGACTCAGGACAGTGTTGTTTCCAAGTTCAAGGTTAGGTTTTTGTTGTGTGCTCATAACTACCATCTTCGAGCTGCTCTTGAAACCCCATCAGCTTGCCTCCTTTTTAATCCCTCGATGCATCGTGCTGCGTATGTTGACCTGTAATGAAAGGAAACTGTAAATTTAAAATTGTTCTTAACGCAGCTGCGTGCACACGTCATCCCTATGTGTACATCTTATTACAGCAATGCAATTAGCAGGGAATAAGATAAGTCTCGGGTTAAATGCCAACTATGTAGACTCTAATAATGGCTTGCAGCTAATCTGTGTAAGACAACTTTCCCCTGGAACACAAACAAAGTATCAGTAAAGACAAGCAGCATCATTTAGGTTGTCTTTAATACCACGAATATTATAAGCAGAATTTTTTCTACTATAAGCTCTGCAATTAAATCCTATATTTACAGCAATTATGCAATTAGAAGAATGTTATTTTCTGCTCATTTACTATGATGTAGATGTATTTCTAGTCCAAAGTATGTAATTAAGTGCCTCATGAGAACTGTTTCTTTTTTCTTAGATTTCTGGACTGCTGTTTTTCCTTCTGTAAAAGCTTGTCATTAGCACCATGCTTTATCACAGTTAATCTCTGGGAAGATATGCCTATGCAGAGGTGAGAGTAAAAATATATCCTATCTGTGCTGTGAACTAGTTCTGGGACTGAACCACTGAAGTGGTTTTTCAGAACTAAAAATAAACTTTTGTTGAGCACAACTCTGTACATTTCTGTGATAACTTGAGTGAGCTGTTTCTTGACTAGATGATTTCCTCAAAATAAAAGTAATTGATGCCAAACAAGTAAACAGTAAACCCAAAAGATAATCCTGTTACTGGAAGATCATAATGATAAGGATAAGAGAGCTGATGTTTCAAATTACAACAGTTCTTTTCATTTTATATCCGGTTTTTAATGTGACTTTTCAAAAAATAGCATAAAATGCCTGTAGTGGGTAATTGAACTGAACAAAATCTTTTTGTCTTTTGGATATTTTCTGAAGAAAGGAATTATTGTCTTGTCTGATGCAATTCTGTCTGTTCCTCCAACTTAACTTATTTTAATATTGCTAAGTGCTTGAACTCCACAGTATAATTTCTGCAACAATACAATTTGTCATTTACTTATTTGTGTCATAAAATACATTACTTAACCTTTGCTCATGTGTTTTTCTATGATTCAAATAATTTTTATTTTTTTTTTATGAAAAACTTAATAGGGAACATTTGACTGATCTGTGTTTAGTCTCTTATTCAGTATAGCTTAAATTTTGCTTTGTTTTTCTAGTGACAAAAGCCCTGACAAAGCTATAAGACTAAAAAGTGATCTCAATAAATGTAGTATAACATAACTGTTGTTTAAACTAAATGCATAACATGAACGTCTCTTTTTAAAATAAGGGATTTTTTACTTTTTAAAATTAAAAAAAAAATCCAGCTTCACACAATTTGCTTATAAATGAATCTATGGCCTAATTCTCAGTTACCCGCATATGCATCAGACCATATTATGTTGCTAGTTCAGTGTAAAGTGGTTAAGACTGTGAGCAGTGGTGATGGTACAAATGGAAACGAATGCCTGTGTATTTTTTGATACTTCCACAAGGCTCGAAAGGGAAACACCCCTACAAAAGAAGAAAAATGGAGGTTTCATTTACTCCCTTGGCGACGGCAGTGAATTTTGTTCTACTTTACTGTGGAGGGAGCAGAAAAGCAGTCTGTTACCACCATATATCTCACTATGCTGACAGCTAGCCAAATTGCCTGTGCTCTGTGGAGCAGCTTGGAATTGGGCATCCCAGCCATGGGTGACAGAGGTGACACACCGCCCTTTCCCCCTCCCCTAGGTTGGCTCCTGACCAGTTTGGTCTCCATCCTGACAGCAGGGTTAACACTAGCGTTGTCGTTGCAGCTTTCCTGCTTCTTCAAAGAGCTCTTGGACAAAGGATGTGAATGAGGTGGCACAGGTGGTGTTCCAGGCAAGAAGTTAAGTAGGAGAGATTCACTCCTGCACTGCAAAATCCTATGAGAAGCTGTCTTACGTGGATTAAGGAGTTCAACGCAAAAGTTAGGGATTCATTAGTTCTGCTGTGGTTGAAAGCATCTCTGCAAAGCTTATTTGAACGCTATTCCAAATGCTGTGTGAGGTTATAAAATAAATTAGAGTATTGACTAGCAGTGCAATATCGCTGTCAGAACTTCCGTTCTCTATGAGCTCAGTGTTCATGTACTAATTTTACCTTGTCAGGATACAAAGAGCAGTCAAGTCGCTGACGCGCTTTGACCTTGTCAAGGTACCAGATTTGCAACAGGTTCAAATTCAGAAAAGATCAGTTGATTTCCCCAAGTTTCTAAGGTAGCTGGAGTAGGCATATGTTTTATGGGTGGTTTTTATGAATGAAACATTAAATCAAGAACGCACCTTCTCCATCTCGAGAATGATCATTACACGGTCCATTTTGCACGGGCTGATATTTGTGTAGTATCATTGTTCAAAGTATGGCCTCAGCACACTCACTACAATGACAGAAACAGCTTCCTACAATATTCATAACGCCAAGTGCAGTCATAAGGAATGTTTGAGCAAAGGTGTTATTATGAATGGCACATATTATCCTTGTTTTCCAATCTCTCTGTAATTTATGGACCTGGAGCTGCTCCTCACTGTCATCGCTTTGGATTCTGAAGATGTGAGATCAACGCATGGTGATGTGATCGCTGAGGAGAAAACACCCAGTTTTGGGGAAATTGCTTCTGTTGTACTGAAAAAAGGCCCAATTCACAAGTGAGTAGAAAGCAGAGAATGAGTAACAACAAAAGTGTACTGCAGATATGCCAATAGAGAGCGCACTGTAACATTCTTGTCAGCTTGTATTTGCCTTTTAACTTTTTAGCCTGTTGTTTATGAATGCAGGGAGCTGAGATGGAGAGGCGATTTGACACGTACCGTACCTCAGCAGAGTACAGTCCACCAGTATATGAAATCTGATGTCTTCATCATCCCCAAAGGGCTTTTTGTTATGAATAATGAGTAATACATTTCTCACAGGTGACAGAAAAGATGCAAAGCTAAAGAGGAATTTCAATGATTAAGAACTGACCTGAAAAATGGGTGTAGGTTTCATATTTCAAACATGGACATCAGCATGGAAAAAGGAATAAGAACATGATGAGAATGAAAAACAACACGGGAGTCAAGGCTGGCATTGGTTGTGGAACAGATGGGCGAGGTGGCAGATGAAAAGAGAAGGGATCAAGGCTGGCTGTTGCAGTCTAAGGCAAAAAACCAACACATTCGAATTAGCTGTGCTCCACAGAGGGAATGGCGATGGTAAAATCAAAATAACAGGAGAGAAAAGAAATATTCTGATGGTGATGCTTTGGAAAACCAGACGGAGATCAGGCAAAGAAGGAGACAGCAAGGAAGAAGAGAGGTAGCATGTAGGCAGGGAAAAGCTAGGACAGGAATTAGAAATGTATTCCTTGGGACTGAGAGACAAAGCAGTGGAAGTTGTTTATACTGTTGGAAGAAAAGAGGAGATGTTGCCAGATAAGAATCATGGATGTAGCATGCATATTCTAATCTGAAAGGGTTCCTTTTATCTTTTTCCGGAGCATTAATAATATAATTTTCTATAATCTCAGTAGAATAAACTGAAATACTCTATAGCAGATTTTTCATGCACATAGATATTTCAGCATATACCTACGTGATTTTATCTGCAAAATACATATAATGTTTCTTGCAAATAGCAAGAACACAAATAACTCAGCTAAAATAGTAAATCCCAATTCACTATAGATTCCTCACAATGGCTAGCTAAGTCAGTAACAAACTGCACTGTCACAGCTACTGTATAGCAAAGGGAACTTAAAGGTGTACAATTATCAGTAATTATTTTACATTAATTATACCACAGTGTAGTGATGCTGCTTTTTTCACCATCAGAATCACAGAAGCATAAACTGTTCCTCAATGCGTGTCGTCCCCGGGTCTATGTAGTGTTAATGGGAACAGTATGTGTTTGCTAATCAGAGGCTGAGGCAGAACGAGCACGGGAGATCAGGATGTACTTTTTATTTTTAAAAAGACTCTTGAGATCCAGAATGAACATATGGGACTAAACAATGTAAGAAAGATTTGGAACTGGAAACTTTCATTTGTATTTCCTCTTTATTTACATTGACCGGTATTTGCAAAAGTTCTGCAGATTTCAAAAATCCAAAGACAACGGTCTTTTTTGAAGGGAAGACTTTCTTGACCAGCCCTAGAATCAAAGGATTCATACATCGGTACATCATTTTTGCATCCTACAAAACCTGCCTATTTAAAAAGCTTTTTCTAATGAAAAAAAAAAAAAATGACAGTAATTCTGAATACAAAAAACAAATCTCCATGGCATATAAGGCGAGAAGGGACCGCCACAACCATTTAGTCTGAGCTCTAGCCAAGGGCCATCTGAGAATTTAACTTTTTCAACAAGGATTTTAGAAAAGAACCCGATTTTAACAGAGTATTTTCCAGGGCTGGGAAATTCACTACAACGCTCGGCATGTGATTACCATGGTCAATGACCCATTACTAAACCAGCAAAACAAAACTTTATTTCTATTCTGAATATTTTTAATATCAGCATTCAAATACTGGGGGGTTCACTGCATCCATCTCCTCAGACGCTTTATGTTATCAACGTCACTTTCCTGAAGTATGTACTCCATGTCAACAAGTTATTCCTGAATTATCTTTTTGATAAGTATATGGAGCAACTGCTGAACATTTCTGAGTGTATAGCAAAAATTCCCAGTTCTTCAGTCATTTTCAAGTTCCTTTCCACGTCTCTCATGCACCTGCTGAAACATACGAACATTTGGTTGAGTTGCAGCCACTGTCTCAACCAGGATTGTGCCAGGATGAATCGCTGAGGAAATGTATTCCTGATAAACTCCTGTTTATTTCTGATTAGCACATATATTAGCCCTCTTTAGCTCCTGCACCAACTTCTACCTTATGTTCAGAATATCATCCATTAGAATCTATTAAATCAAATGTAGCCCTGATTGAATCTGCATTCTTTTCAATAAGTAGCAAATCTCCCCTGGACTTCTATGGAATCAGGATTAAGCACCGGGCCTTTTTAGGGGTTTGACATCTTATTATTTGATATCTGGCCTTCTGTCATCTGTCACTGTTTTCATTATTATTGCACTGCTATGTTCCTTTCAACAAGTGATTGATGCTTATTATTAACAGTCCCGTTGTTGATGCTTTGTTCAGATTCTGAACTAATGCATTTTTATATGAGCTTTTATCGTGGATTTAGAAGAATGCATATAAGGATATAATCTTCTGGTTTTAAGATTACCTCTTGCTAGATTCTTTTCTTGGGCAAAAAGTATTGAATGTGATTCCCAGTAATGTAGTCTGATTTTTTTACGCACAGTGTTAATGAGTATATCTATTCTTAGTACACGGTCATAAATTACTTTCACCTATAAATTTCTTTTTTCTCCTTTGCCTGCTTGCATCTTTTCGATTAGCATGGGACTGTTATGAAAAATAGAGAGCTGAAGAGGGCCTTATATTATTATCAGCCTTTTCTCCCTGTTATTAAATTCTGATTAAACTGTTTTCTTGCTGATTCACTAGCCCATACTGTCCTTTTGTACTTACTCATCTCAGTTGAAATCTTCTATTTCTCTCTGGCACACCAACAGTAGAATATGCCCACATAATTTGACATTTTTTCTACATGGTCTGACATGATGATATAAATCTGGAATATTACGTGCACATTCATATACACAAGCACACATAGTACATGATGTGTACATGGACATATTCACAATTCTGTAATGAAGAATATGCACTCCTAATGCATAAAATATGCATTAGAAAATCAACAGCCAGGGTGGTATCAGTTGTAATTGCCATGGCAGTTGTTATTAACTCGCCACAAATAGTCTGTACAAACACCCCGGTTGTAATTGGTCATTAACTTCTTACTTGTGTCACTTTTATTTTACCTGCCTGCTGTGCTGTGTTCTGTAGGTCTTTAACTTGGAAGATGTGGCAAGTTTGACACTCTCATGACAGAAGGTGGCTTCAGGACCTTCACCTATAAACTGTTTGACTCAGGTAAAGTCACTCATTGTGTACTGCCCAGTATGGTGGGATCCAAACTTAGTTTAGCATTTATCCATGGTTTAATATAAACAATAAAATAGCATTTTACTATCTAACCAGACAAAGCAGGCATCACAATGAATTATTCTTACTGTATCTGACAAAGGTCTTGATGCATGTGTGGAGTAGCACTGTTCTCTATGACACCAAAAAACCCAACCAACCCAACCCAAACGAAACCAAGCAACTAAAACAGTTTCGAGATTTAAGTCCTTTCCATAACTGTAAAGGCAATTAGTTCAAAAAGTGGAATTTTTCTAGATTTCATTTTTGTATTTTGCATCATCTTAATCTTGTTTATATTTTAGTTCATTGTACAGCTGTAAACAAGGCAAACAGAATTTTTTATTTTATTATGAAATATTAAAATACACTCTTCAAACTGAGATCTTTTCTGCTTTTTAACCTCATTTGATATACATAAGGGGACTTTTCAGACCTAGGTGGAAAAAAATGTATGTTTGTGACTTACCTGTGCTCCTGTTAAAGATTGGCAATATTGCATTAAGTATTTATTAAAAGTGAGTGCTGGTACATCTCACTGCCCAGGGCACAGTGAGGACCACCTGAATGCAAGCTTTCTTCTGGCATCTTAATGGGACAGTGACACCATTTGCTCCTTTCACAGAATTCAGTGGTGGGTTTCACCGTGGAGCACACAGCCTGACTGCTGGGAGGGACCAGGCTGGGGGAGAGGGTGAGGAAAGGCTGCAGTCGCTCTGCCATTCCACCCAAAACAACGCCATTAGGGTCCATAAGCTCAGAATGTTAAAGTTCGCTCCCTTTTTCTTTTTCAGGCTCGTCTCATCTTGTGGTGGGAGAGAGACGGTGACACAAGTACAGGGAGAAGCTAGTACAGAATTCTCTGGTGAAATGACTCAAATGAAACGAAACTCATCAGGAATCAGTGGTGGGTAAAGGACCTCAAACCGTTCAGGTTATCTACTTGTATTGACATCTGAGTATCTGCAGCTTCAAGACCTTTCTTTGTCTCTGGAAAGGAGAATAAAGGCAATTTAATAATAAATAAAAAAAAAAAAAAGGAAATGCAAGATCAGTATCCTTTCCTATGTGGATATTCCTCATCCTTATTAACAACAACAAAAAGATATGTACCTGTAAATGATCATTTTAGTAGAAAATTCACTGTCACAACAAAAATATTGCTACATTGCTTCTTCTTCTATAAGATATGTGTGTGTATGTGCCCATGTGTGCGTGTGCGTGTGGTGCATAGCAACAGACTTTGTGCCAAACTGAAAAATGTTAAATTTAGCTTGCAGTCAATAATATAGCTGGAATCCATCTTGAAAAAAAAATGAAAATAAAAATCGCCATTATAAATGAAAACAGAATATCTGGGTAGGTTTAAACCTTCCTGCGTGTTAACCCTTCTGTCTTCGTTACGGCAGTTAAAAATATGCTTTTCAGGTATACCTGGAAGGTGGCTACATCCAAATGTCGACCTAATGAAGACTAACGAAATAAATAAAAAAAAAATTTAAAAAAATCTTAAAAAATATGGGTTTTTGGGGGGTGGTGGTAGTTCGGGGATTTTTTAGCATTTCTGCTTTCCGTGCAAACTGTCACTTCCCGCGGCCACAGAGAAGAACCCGGCGTGTGACCGATGCCTTTCTCCGGATTTTTTTTCAGCCCGAACGGGAGGCTCTCCGCACGCCGGTGAGCGCGGAGCGGCGCGTCCCTCCGGGGAAGCGACCTTCGGGCCGGGGTACCCCGGTTTCACGGGCGCTCTTATGGAGGGGGGG
>NW_015090774.1:4912500-4998942 GCF_001431845.1 Calidris pugnax | reverse complement strand
TCCGGAGCCGGGACGCGGAGCGGCGGCAGCTGGCAGCGGCAGCGGCTCCTCCTGCGCCTGCCGCCCGCCGAGGGGCCGTTGCCGTGTCTTCCCTGCCAGGGTTGGGTTGCCCCCGCCGGCCAGTCAAGGATCTAATTTGCTGACGAGCGCGCTCGGCGGCGGCGGAGGAAGGAGGAGGAGGAAAGGGCTGTTTCCGTGGCTTTGTGGATGCTCTACTTTTCCTGGAAATGCAAAAGATTATGCATATTTCTGTCTTCCTGGCTCCCGCGTTGTGGGGACTGATCTGGGGGGTCGCTTCTAACAGCATACAGATCGGTAGGTGCCCGCCCGCCTTGGGGCATCGCGCTCTTCCCGACGGCTCTCCCGCCCCTCGGTCCCCTCCGGCGTTTCCCCTCATGTCGCCGGGGAGGCCAGTATCCGCCCGGCGCTCCTCTCCGGTAGCCGTGGCCAGAGCCTCCCCGGATCCCCTCGCCGCCCCCTCACCCCCAGCCGCACCGGACGGGGACGGGACGGGAGCCACCGGCAGCCCCACCGGCACCCCCGGCAGCGGGAAGGGAGACGGTGCGGGGGCTGCCCTGCCCGCCTGACTCTGTGTGTATGTGTGTGTATTTCCCTGCAGGGGGGCTGTTCCCGAGGGGCGCCGATCAGGAGTACAGCGCGTTTCGGGTAGGGATGGTTCAGTTCTCCACCTCGGAGTTCAGGCTGACGCCCCACATCGACAACCTGGAGGTGGCCAACAGCTTCGCCGTCACCAACGCCTGTGAGTAAACGGGGCGCTTGCGCACGCCGCGGGGGGGGGGGAGGCGGTGTAGTGCGCG
Organism: Calidris pugnax; assembly: GCF_001431845.1. NCBI lineage: Eukaryota > Metazoa > Chordata > Aves > Charadriiformes > Scolopacidae > Calidris > Calidris pugnax. The sequence continues at coordinate 4,998,124 of NW_015090774.1, read as the reverse complement.
GTGCGGTTGTTGCGGGGGGGGAAGCGCCGAGCCGCGGGAGCTCTCGGCCCCGGGGAAAAACGGGGCGCGGGGGGGTGTCTCCCTTTGCCCCCCTCCTCCCTTTGCCCCCCTCCTCCCCGAGGTTTAAGATGGTTCCTGCCCCACGCTTTTACATAAGGCGGCTGCGGAGCCTTCCCCTTAACCGGCGGCAGTCGAGGGGGCGGCGGAGCGGGCGGTTGCGGGGGCCATCAGCCATTTTAACGCCGCCCGGCGTTGCGGGCTCCCGTCTCCCCCCCCCGGCCGGTTCCTAGGGGTCCCCGGGGCCTGCCCGCTCGCCTCGGCGGGATGCGTGGGCGGCCGGTGGGGCTTTGCCCGGCCCCACGCGTGGTGGCGGGGAGCACATGCCCGGCTCGGGAAGGCGAAGCCGGGAGCCTTTGGGGTGGGGGGGGTCCCGCGGTGATGACCCGGCCGCTGCCCGGTGCTTAGACGGGGCGGGATGCGGGTTGACCCCCGCGGGAGGCTGCCGGTTCCCGCAGCGAGGAGGGGGCGTTCGGCGTTTGAGGTGCTGCCCCGGTTGCGGGAGATAGCCCAACCCGCTCTGGTGCCCGCTCCCGGCCAGCTGCGGCTCCCCCCGGTGCCCCGCTCCCCCCAGGCGTTTCCCCAGCCCTCCCGGGACAAGCCGTGAGGGGACACTTGCATCTGGAGATCAGTTTATCAGCCGAGAGCGGTTTTTATCCCACCCCCTTATTGGCGACCTCTTTTTTTTTTTTTTTTTTTTGCTGCGTTGTGGTGGGGGCGGTGATGCTGAAGGGGGGGCTTCAGGGCAGGGGGGCTGGGGTAGGTGGTGGAAGAGGGCAACCCGCGGTGCTCTCAGTGGCCTGTGTGAGGACAGGAGGGTACAGCACACGTAGCTGAAGTCAGAAAAGGTCAGAGCATGTAACCAGCCACAGTAAGGCCGCTTTGCCAACCTTTGCAAGCTGCCTGGGGATGAGTTCTTCCTTTCTTAGGTAATGAGGGTTTCCAGCAAGCAGAACTGCGTGTGGGTAGCATTTGCAGTCCTGAGAAATGCTGTACAGTAGCTGCCGTACTGGGACTGTCAGTGAAGGAAGGGATTGTGTAGTGGTCTAGATGGCATTCAGCAAAAACGTGACTGGTCTTTCTGCGTTTCACGGTTCGGCGAAATCAACGAAATCCTGAAAACAGTTTGTGTAAAATGCCATAATATTTTTTTTTCGTACTAGAGACAAATATAGCCACCTGGCCTTTGAGAAAGTAAACGGTACAGATTTTTCTCCGTCCCCATCAAGTTTTTTATCAGTGTTTTTGTCATGCGTCTGTCTTGTTCTTGAGTTTGGCTGTCTTCCTTGGAGAACTCAGAATACTCAGATGACATGTGTTGGCTGTAGACTGCAATGATGCACTTTGAGACTTCCAGCAGAGGGGAGATGCTATCCATGTTTTGGGTTTCCCTTTGTCTGAACCTTGTCTAAGGCTTCCATTTTCAAGCAGTTTTAAGAGCACCAAATTAAGATGTCAACATGTACTTACTTTTTCATCACCTCAGTCACCACTGATGGTTTCGTCATGTTATCTTGTCAGTTGGATTTAATTGACTAGTGAAGTATAAGCTAAAAATACATACAGTATTTCCTTGATTACCTTCTGAAGATGGTTTGATTGGGGAACACGGAGTTCTGAAGACAGGTATTTGCCATATAAGAAGTAAAATTTAGAATTGATTGCAAAGCATTGCAAGCACAAATGGTTAAACAGGTTCCTTTTTTTTTTCCCTCTTTTATGCTTGTTCTCATTCAAAATATTGAAAAATCTGCAGGTTGGGGTTTGGTTCCTTTTTTCTTTTCAGAGTAACATTCAAAGAACCTGTGTCCGAAGCCAGCATTATCAACAGTTAAACAATGCAGGTGTAAAAAGGTGGTCACAGAAAAGTAGGATAATATGAAACTGAAAATGGCTCAGTATTCACCCAGATATTTCACTCCAGCAAGGTGATTTTCCTTCACAGAAATGTAGTGGCAGGCTTATACCGTAATAGAAGTAACGACCTTTTCTTGCCCTAAGAATAACAAATAAATTTTCTAAAATCAATAACCAAAATATTACAGTTTTCAACTTAAAATCCCCCAACTTTATTTAAAATCCCCCAAAGAAGGCTGCAGGAGCTCTGGGTGATGGTGCAGGAGGTGTGGTGTGCCGCCGTGCACCCCAGCAGCCCAGCTGGGATGTGCCTGCCTCCCTCACACAACGCAGGAACTGAGGGAAACGGGGGCATACAATTCCATTCCCTTTAAAAAGAGACAAACAAAACCCCCACTGTTTAAGCTATCTAAAGGAATCTTCAAACTTAGTATTAGCATTTGCTCAGAGTTCCTTGATGGAGCAAACAGGTTTTAGATGAACCGGTTGTATTGTTGGTACTACTTTTAAGTTAGGTTCCTAAACTTCCAGAAAAGAGGAGACAGTGGTTATATATCACTGAGGGGTGTTTGAAACAGTATAAGAAGACTACTCAGTCTTTTAAAGGTGACCAGAAGAAGGAAAGGAGACTCTGTGAGTAGATAGCCTTAACTCATGTGATATATCCATACCAAATAGTTATTTTAGGTTGTTGGACTGTTGCAAGTCTGGTGCAAAGCTGTGTTGACAGGTCATCAGGAGCAGCTGTTGGAATCTAATTGCAGTTTGACACCTTGCAAGTCGGTGTCACCAGGAGGCTTAATGATTTTGATTGAGAGATGTGCAGTCTTTCTTCAGACTGATGGCACGATTAAGAGAAATGTTTGATGCCGTGACTACTGTTACATCCCTCAAGAGAAGTGGGGCCAGACTTAGCCCTCTGAGAATACTTAGCAATTCAGAAGATTCCAGCCTAGCTGGTAAAGGCTGGTTACAAAGTGGTTCACCCTAACAGAACCTTTTTGGCTTTTAACAGCTGGGGCAGAGGTACAGCACTGCAGGTAATTCATGGGGCGGAATTGGAAGGTGTCCAAACCACTGGACTTTATTGTTCTTCAGCACAGTGTAATTGAGTCTTGTCTAATTGGAGAAGTGCTGGCCATCAGCAGCATCAGATTTTTCCTTTAAAACAAGAAAAGAGGAAACTGGTGAAGACAAAGTCCTTTCCCCTTAAATCCAACAACCCAGACAGGGATAGATATATTATGTACTCACATCTTTTTTCACTGGAAGGATATTGGAGTCACCTAAAGAGAGGTTTCCTGTGGAGTACTATAAAACCTCCATAATGGTAACAAGTTTTTCATATAGTAGTTTCAGCACAGAGGTAATATACGCACAATCTTGGATGTTTAATCCTGCTGGCTCAAGAGCCAGCATTGAGCTTTTCTGTTTTAAATCAAGTCTTATAGCTCTGCAGGGATCACTGCACCATGACATTAGGGCAAGGGGATGCTGATTCATGCATAAACCTTAGATCCTTTCATTACATCTTCAGCCAGCAGCTTTGGAAACCTGTGAATATCTAGCATGTTGCAACTTGGGAGTCATGGCAAAGGTTTTCCCAGCCATTTGGGAATATAATGCTGTAGATTGCATTCTTAAAGAAATAGCGTTCAGCATACTGCTGGCAAAATGATTAAAGAATAAACAAAAAAAAATATCCTGTAGTGGTAAAAATGGAAGAAATTTAGATGCGTTTGTTTGAATTAAAATTACTGTGGACCAAGCCCAAATATATTTCACAATAAATGATTAGAACTGATTTTGAAGGGAAGGAGGAATTTGTGATATGCTTATGTTTCAGTTCATTCGTATTCCTGGACCTTCTCATTTCCTTTTCTCTATAAAACATTTCTCAGGCTTGGTGAGCAGATGTGAAATAGGTTCTGTACCCCTTTGTAATTAAAATGTACAAGATCAGATGGGTTTCTGTAGAAAAATGGTACAATAAAACCAAGCCTACAATAGGAACTCTGGTGCTTTTGCTGCTCTCGAAACATTTCTCCGTCAAAATCAAGCTCTGTAGCAAACTTTAAACGTTCATCTGTTCTGAGAGTTATTCGTAAAGAAACCTGGGGTATTTATTGTGTGAAAGTGCTGTCCCTGCTGTGCATCTTTGCTCCTGGCTCACAGAGCTTTTTCACAGAGCCGTGATCCAGAATGAGGGCAGATACAAATATGACAGTTCTGGCTTGGCTACGTTTCAGATTTTTATTATGTGATCATTGCATTAATTTTGTCCATATATCTGAAATAAAAATGTACCATGCAGTTTTGAATATAGTATGAATATATATTTTACTCTGGTAAAGCTTAAAGTGAGTTATATTTAATAGCAGTTTGTGAGTAGCATATCAATCAAGGCTTAAATGTATCAATCAAGCTCTTAAATCAACCAGTATTATCAGTCAGTCTCTTCAATATATTCATGTGTTTATATATGATTTTATTTATATTTAAGATATGAAAATGTAGTACCTTTTTTCTCTTTATGGTAATGAAAGCTTTCATTTACACAGACTTTGGTAGGACTATTGACTGCACATAGCTGGGGATGTACTTAACTCCTTGTGTACATAAGACTTACTGTACTATCCAGTGTGTGTTACAGACCCTAAACCGAGGGCCACTGCATTAAGTGATACCGTTACTGCCAATTCCTTTAGTTCTTTTATCAAGCTTCTCATGATTAAAATATTATTGAGAATTAAGGCATGCTTAACGGCTAAATAATTGTTTTTTGAGCAGTTGATAATTACTAGGGAAGTATATAATAACTGAGAATATATTATTAGTTTGAAAATGCATTAAACAGGTAAAAACTATTACCATTACGTAGAAAATTAAGATAATCAGCATAATACATTTATCAGACATCTTCTATGAAAACATGATTAAATTGTAAAAAAATATTTGCTCAAGGAAAATAAAAATGAATGATTCTCTAATATGTGCTGGTAGGACTAATTTTTAGGAAAATAAAAGGAAAAAATAACCTTTAGTAAACAAAAAAGTATATGTATGTATGTGATTTAAATCTACATACATACATACTTAGTGAACAATAATTTATTTTAAATGTCACATAAATAAAAACCAAGACATTGGTTAAACCCTACAATTCGTTTTCTGAAGAGGATTATCTCAGAGCAGTTAGTAGTAAGGTAATTTATCACTTTAAGTCAGTGTTCTCACCCCTGTGAATTGAGTGCATGAATTACTGATTTTTTTATATCGAAGGTTCATGCCCTTATTCTGGAACGAACGTCACTGGAACTGAAGACAAGGAATGTCAGGTCAGAGTGAAAATGACACTAAAAAGATAACTGAATAGGTAAAAAATTTAGTTGTATATATCAAACTCTCTCCATATGTATATGTGAGTGGGCTTCTCATATGACAATTAGCTGTAACTTTCATTTCTGAAATGAACAAGATTTTCCATTATGCTGTAACTGATCATTGCATTTATCAGAACATGAATGTAGTGATATCTGCTTTTAGAAGACTGCGTACAGGGGATAAGTTCCTTTTGCCATCCAGATTTCTGAAAAGGTATAGGAGGAAAGCCTGCATGTTTTTATACAAAATATGTAGGTTTGTGGAGCATCATTATTATTTTGACTTGATTCTGTAATGTTTTCCTTTAAGTTCATAAAAAAATCTGCATTGACTACAAGTACATATTAGATGTAACCTTGTTAAAACTGAAAAAGGGCTTTGATTTAAATGGATAAGTCCTTCCAATAATAAATTATTTATGGATAAACAATAAGGAGTGAATAAAAGCATCAGACAAACATACTGAATGCACATTATAAAACAGATCGACAGTAAGGAGTAAAAGCAGGTTTTAAATAACCACATGTTGAACGAAGTAATATTCTACCTTCTAAAATCAATAACTGTGCTTAAAATACCGCTGTTGTATTTATTTGCATGCAGTTACAGAGTGGTATAGATGTCTTTTGAAATACTGTTTACTTTATCTATCTGTATCTAGGCCTGCCATAGAATATTTTTTATTTTCAAATGCAACACTGCTGTGCCCCCTTGTTTAATCTTTGATTTTTTTTTTCTTTTTTATTGTTTTCGGAAAGGTTCTCAAATCAGGCAGTTTATGGGGAGATTACTTCCCCCCCTAAAATTGCCATTTGGGAAATTACTATAGAGATTTAACATTTCTGTCTTGAATCTGATTTAATATACAGATATGTAATGCATTTACCTATGGCTAGTCAGTTTATGAGAGTGAAAAAAACATTTGCAAGAAAAAAATATTAATTATGATTCTGCAATGAGCTGTGGTTCAGCTGCAGCTACTACTGTCTCCCACCGCCTGCTCCCAAATCTGACTTAGAGAAATTAATAGGATTTTTTTTAAGGGCTAAAATGTTACAAGCAGTTCAACTAAAGGTGATGGAATCAAGCACAAGAAATGTCATATTTCAGCTCTAATCAACTATTTTATTTGATATCATAGGAAGGATATTCAAGTCTGTGTTCATTCACTTACAGTGTGTGATTGCTTTGTATGCTCGGGGTGCTGGGTCTGTAACTGAATTACCAATCACTTCAGCTAGTCCATGAATGACTTACCGAGCTTTATTGCACATGAAAATGGTATCTTTGTTACTTAACTACAGAAGGTAAATGTGCTTGCATTTCACTGCTGAAAAGAAAGAGTACTCTGCTATTTGTGTTTTAAAATAGAATTTTTTTTTTTTCAAATGATTTTTCCAATAGACAAGAGTAGGACAAAATTCTGTAAAATGTTCATATTGGCTCTGACTCATAAATACACACTCTCACACCTGGTAGAAGAATTTCAGAGCTCAATAAGGGCCAGTAGCTAATTATATGAAATATTCAAAATAGATATATGAACACATGCTTGCTATGCTATTCCACCTATTCAGTTTAATCTCAATTTCAAGTAGTTAATATTACATTGATTTGATGTTGCAATTTTTCAGGTGGCTGTGGTTAAGGCTGTCATACCACTGTAATTTAGTGCCAGTATAAATGTGTTTAAAAATTTAAAAACATGACTTGGGGTGGAAAAGATGCCTCTGCTTATTGCAGATGGTGTGAACTGATTTTCTTTCACATGCTTTGAAAATTACAAGAAACAGACTCTTTCTAAATATGTGTTATGATAGATAATTTAAAGAGCAATCTGTTAGGTAATGTGGAGATTTTCTTGTCATCTGTATGGAGAAGACTGCTTTTACAGGTCATGGCAACAACAGGGCTGGAGAGCTCAGCAGAATGGTTCTGCAACTGGTTTGCAGCCTGGAGAAAGGATTTGTTTTATTTTCTTTGGTTTTCTGCTTTTTATGAATGTACTTGGTAACTGTAGGACTCTTTCCATAAAATGGAAAGGCTAATGTGGTTTACTATCCCACGTAACATGGATCTGAAATATTTGGATGTGTTGCGTTCCCTGGCATGTGTAAGCTGTCTCAGAACATCTGCAAATGTATGCTAATGAAATAAACTGTACAGCTCTGAGCAAGTCCAAGCAATTTGTTCAATAATCTCATAAATCTTTGAAACTGAAGATGTTGAGGATTAGCTGGCTCAAAATGTTCCTCCCTGATAGTAGTTATGAGTTGTTCTTGACAAAATGTCTTCCAAGCCAAAATGCTGATTTTATTTTTTTCTTTATTTTTCCTTCATATGAATTTGGGTAACAATTTAATAGTCCAGTCCCAGGGGGAGTTCTTGGTACAAATGTGGGATCCTGCACATCTTTGCTACATGATTATGCCCTGTGCAGATGTACTGATATCAAGGAGCTTATTCTGGGTGTGATATTTGGAAAGCAGGGTAGACAATTTGCATGCTTAGTGCATGCCAAGCTCATACTTAAATAAGCTACAGCATTGTTACATGTAGGAGAAGCAGGATTGATCCACACCGGGATTACAGTGAGCGGTTAGGGAATCATCCAGGATTTAACCCAGTTATTTCTTATCTTGTCCATGTCAGGCAAAGAACCTGAGTTTAACTCTTTGTCTTTCATTTCCCAGTTGCGTGCCCTTAGTGCTGGGCCATTTTTGTTTTGACATTAGTCTCCCTCTCCTTCTGTCACTCTTCTTCATTTTTCCTGGCTTGATTAATTTTTGGTGGAAAAAAATCTCAGTAATCTTACTTTTGCCCCGATACAGGAAGGGGGAAAAGTAACTTTTAGGTTTTGGAAGCAGAAAGATAATTTTTTGCCCCTTTTGTAGTTATGATAAAGCATAGAGGAAAACAAAAAGGCAATGCTAGGAAAATTTATTTATATTAATTTAAATAATTGCTCAGTCAGCAAGTATTAATTGACCAGATCTATGCACAGCTTTAAACTTTTGAAGTAATTTTAAGTGAACACCTGGAAACAGAAACATATCATTTTATTATATTTAAAGACTAGATAGATTTGAGGGATCAGGAAATAGATGAAAATATGAGTCACTATGCATTATAGATTGCAGTATGTGTGGTTTTAATTTCACTCTCAGCCTTACGTCTGCCCCATTTTAAGGTGATTTCATTTGGTGAGAGTGGATCATGCTGAAAGTCTGAAAAGTCATGACTGGAAAGTCATTCAGTCCTTTTACTGACTAATCGGATTAGTTCATGTATTCAGCAACCTGATACCATAGTCTGGGATTCCAGAATAATAAGGCCAGACTATTTTTGCTCACTAAAATAAATGGTTAAGCTTCTACTAATGGTAGTAGGAACAAAAACAGATCAAAAATTCATATTATTTCTTCTTCTGTATGAGTGTGGAAGACTGATATTTTATATATGGAAAGAGATAGGGATTAAACAATTCCTAGAAAATGCTGAAACGTTTGAGCATGTATTTGACCTACAGAATATTTTTATCAAACTTTACAGTACATGCTCATATATGACCCTATTACAGTTTTTTAAAACACAAATTTATTAAGTACATATTTCTTAAGTCAGGATTCAGTATAGAAACTTTAGAGAAATTATTAGACCATTTCAATTTAGTATAAATATGTGAATAGATCTGTTAGCTTAGCTAAAAAAGGAAAGGTTTGGTCTGTGCTTCTGTAGGTGAAGAGGAAAAACATAATGCTTGCTCCCCTTCTTTGTGTTTAATCATGGATGTTATTCTTTGGTAAAATCTTTGCATAAATTTGAAATTTTCATTTTTCCTTAGCTCCTTTTTCACTTGTAGGAAAATGCATTTTGGCTTGACTTTCTAGAACTCAGAAGTGAACTTCTGCTATACAAGTAAGCATCTGTGAGCTGTGGATATTGAATTTTTAGCAAGTGGAGCCCTTAATGTTTCTTTGAGCTTATCTATTCACTTCTATTTCAATATGATAAAAAGAGAATATATTCTTCAAAGTCTCCATATCTGGAGGCACCTTAAATTCACTTGCAGTTAAACAACTCAAGACCCATTTTGTGGTACTCGCTATCCTCACGCTATCCTTGAGGGGTGACCTCAAGGTACAGCTCCAGAAAATATGTGTGTCCTGTAAGTCCTGCACATCTGGCAGCCTGTGGGGATGCCTCGGATACTTCAGTGTCTAAAATAGCACTTGGCACATGTACTTAGTAACCTGAATAATTTCCTGAGTTTCATGAGAAAAGAGCATGTCTGTAAAGACCCAAACACCTTTTAGGAACTCTGACATTTTTGTAGGCTGTTCAATACGGTTGCAATTAGTTTGTGTTTGTAGTAGAAGGCATAGGTCCTATTAAGTCATTCCATTTAAATGTACTTTCAAGGGTACTATAAACCTATTCCAACATGTTGAAGAGTATTAGGTTTGCATGGCAAGGTTTTTGGGGCTACAGGGGTGGTTTCTGTGAGAAGCTGCTAGAAGCTTCCCCTGTGTCTGATAGAGCCAATGTCAGTTGGCTCCAAGATGGACCCACCACTGGTCAAGGCTGTGCCCATCAGCGATGATGGTGGTGCCTCAGTGAGAATATATTTAAAAAGGTGCAGGGGGAACTGCTAGAGAGCAGCCAGGGAAGAGGAGTGAGAGAAACAACTCTGCAGACACCAAGGTGAGTGAAGAAGGAGGGAGAGGGGGTGCTTCAGGTGCAGGAGCAGAGATTCCCCTGCAGTCCAAGGAAGAACCCACGCCAGACTGGGTGGATGCACGAAGGAGGCTGTGACCCCATGGAGAGCCTGGGCTGGAGTGGGCTCCTGCCAGGACCTGTGGCCCCATGGAGAGAGGTTTGCTGGCAGGACTTGTAACCCCATCAGGGTCCCACGCTGGAGCAGTCTGTTCCAGAAGGACTGCACCCTGTGGAAGGGACCTGCACTGGAGCAGTTTATGAAGAACTGCAGTCTGTGGGAAGGACCCACTTTGGAGAAGTTAATGAAGGACTGTCTCCTGTGCGAGGGACCCCACACTGGAGCAGGAGAAGAGTGTGAATTGCCCTACTCTGACTTCTAATTGGCAGTAAATTAATTTCCTCAGGTCGAGTCTGTTTTGCCCATGATGGTAATTGCTGAGTAATCTACCTGTCCTTCTTGACCCATGAGCTTTTTGTTATATTTTCTCTCCCGTGTCCAACTGAGGAGGGGAGTGATAGAGTGGCCTTGGTGGGCAGCTGGCATCCAACCGGGGTCAAACCACTCCATAAGTATCTGCTTTTCCTGTTAGTTTTGTCCTTTTGGAGATGCAAAGAGGGTCCACTTCATTTTAGCATTTTTATTTTCCTTTCTGTGTGGAGATGTTTTTGGCTTCTTTTTGGATCCATCAATACAGTGGTTCAGTCAGTGTTGCGGCTCCTAGCATTACTTTCCGTTTTTTGGTGCGCAGAATCGTGATTTCCTGTGCCTATGTTTCTGGCTTTATCTTGCTCTCCAGGAAATTGCAGTGTTCAATTTTCGCAGTATTTCATTGTTACATGAAATCTTGAGATGTACATGTTGCAGCTTTTAGAAGCTGTTTTCCAAACTAATTATCAACTGCCTTAAAAACCAGATGTATTAGAAAAAAGTTCACTTGCTGTGCTTCCTCTCTCCATATAGGTGATACATTTCAACAACATAGATCTAATTTTGAAGTTCCTTTTTTTCCCTTTCCCTGTTCTGTTCTCATAGAGCTTAAAACAGTTCTCCTAAACAAGTGTTGCTACTACAGGGTTTTTAAAAAGACTGTGAAAGTAATTGTGCTAATTATTTAATTTTGACACATGGATGTTTCTGTAGAAATAAATTTATGAATTTAAAATTAGGTTTCTTATTTACTAAATGTCATTTAAAACTTCCTGAGGAAGCTAGCAATGTTTTCAGGAACATGGTGAAATGTAGTCATACCACTACAGATTGCTTACCAACTGTGAGCTAAGTTTTGTGCACTGCAATTGAACTGTCTTTGCTTTTGGTCTGATTTTTTTTTTTTTTCCCCTTGAAGAAAAATCCTTCTTTTCTTCTGCAGGCTTCCTTTTACTCCTTTAATCTCTGCCAACCAGTTAAGTATACCAAAAGTATCCATTTCAGGAACCCTAGTTCACCTCATTAGAATTCTCTTCTGCTTTCCAGGTTCAAGTTTAAGAACACCTTGCTCAGTGACTGATTCTGTTTAGGGTACAGATCCACTGGGTGATGGTGACTTTAGTGATGGATGTAAAATGGGGTTTTTCTGTTTACTTGTTTTTCTGAATGCTTTCTGAATTAGAACTCAAGAGATCTCATCTCATTCCAAAGCAGCTTCCTAAATGTTCATGACAGACCAAAAGAGAGACGGTGTAACTTGGCAAGCCATCAAGAGGTGTACCTCACTGTGACTGTGCTGTAGGAGAGGGGGGAAAAAAAGTCCCGTGCAGCACAGATCTGTCCTACGCATCCTCCACACTTTTAACCCACAGCCTAGATGTGCATATGGCAGTTTACGTTGCTTCTGATATTCATGGAAATTCCTTGTTCTGTAACCCTTGATGGCTTTATATACTTGCTGTGAGTCCTTCCTAGCTGTGGTGACATCTCCAATTCTCTTCCATGACGCAGTCCCATTCAAGCCAGTCCCCAAAGTGATTTGGAAACCGTCATTTGTACAAACTGGGAACTTGGTACTGAGTCCGGGAAGGGAGCAAGGCTGGAGGCATCTGCGTTACCCAAATTTAGGGGTGAGAATTAGGTGCTTGACAATGGAATTGGCAACAGTTAGCACCTAATGGAAAAGACACTAAGTCACCCTAAGGAACAGAAAGCTGCTCTTCAGAATCTTGTAACAGAAACTGTCAAACTAAAACTGTTCCTCTCCCTTCTTGGGTGACTGACCGTAGCTCTGAGGCGAAGGAGGTAGGTAACAGCCAGAAGCTACTTTCTCAGCTAATAATGGGTTTAAATGCTCTAGCTGTATGGTGCTCTGGACACTCTGCAGATCTTCCACATTTCCAGTGGGACAGCCCAATGGTGTAGAAAGAAGTGGGAGAGTCTCAGAGCTCTGAGGATGGTAGAAAAGAGGAGCTGACTTCTTGCCTTATCTTTATGCAACAGTTGGGATCAGGGCAAGAAGGATCAGGTCTCTTTTTCTCTGGGCTGTGGTAACTTCAAGGTTTCTCATTAGATTGAAGTTCTTAATCTTGTACTAGTAGACCTGTATTTTTGAACCTGATACTGTAACAGAAAATATGTCTTCTGGCCTCCCTTAGGAGGTATTGCAGTGTGTTTTTTTTTGGATGAGTTCGTTATCATCCTGAAGTTTCAGTTTGTATTCTATACTGTATATTTTAGGTGGTAAAAGTTAATGCTATTTGTATTTAAGCTGTACTGGTCATGAGCAACGCGGTACTTGCTTTTCCCATGGGTATAGTCACTTCATTGTTTCTAGATAAAGTTCAGGGTAGGGATTTTAATCTGTAGAGTTCTGGGTATGTTTAGTTCTGGCTATGTGGATAAAGATTTCTTCTTGTTTAGCTGCTAGGGCAGCTACATTCATGGACACTTAGGTTTGAAGATTGGGATGCTGCTGGCAGGATGTTTTCTATGGAGAATGCTCAACTTTCTTTGTGTTTTTCATGATCTGTCAATCTGTTTCATCCAAAGTATTTGCTGAAGGAGCTGATTGGAAAATGAGAATTTTTAGGAATGATATTTCCCTTTTGGTCATCAGAAAAAACAAGATTAGTTTGTTTATTTCTGTATAATCTTTATTCAGGGAATCCATAATTCATATCAAGCTTCATTTCTTTGAAGGGGAAAGTAGGAGATGGCAATAAAGCACTCGGTTTTGTTTTTCCACCCTTATCTTTGAATTGCTGGGCACAAAGAATGGAAGTTCCATTTAGGTAAAGTGCATAAGGAAAATATGTTCCTATCATCCTTTAGAGGCATATAATATGCGCTATATGCTTTTTTCCTGTGTAGAAAAAGGAAGCAAAATTTCAAGAAAATTTCCTTGAAATTTCAAGGAAAAGCAAGCTTAAAAACAAATAAATGGTCTTGTTAAGATCTGGATTATTCATACATAGCACGAAAAGTGAGCAATTTAAACCTGGAAGTCAGAATAATAGCAGGAATAAGTGCAGTGATATGCTGTTGAATAGCAAATGTGTGCATCAAGAGAAAAATGAACAGTACTGCCTTGTTCTGGTGTGTCTGTACCTTTTTACAGGCAATGAAATAATTGTGATCACAAAATCTTATGCAGCCCTCAGGAATAGGTTTACTAGATTTTCCTTCAAAATCTCTGCTCAGTTGATGTAACTCACTCCGACAGCTACTGTGGGACTGTATCCTGAAAGGTTCGGGGTGCTTAGCATGCCAGCGACAGTTATTTGGAATTGCCAAAGGTGAGGGGGGGATACGATTCACAGGATTTGTGCCAGCTTTCCCCATGCATTTGACTACAGTTCATCCCATTCCAGCTCACCCGCATGATTATAAAAAACAATATATGGAAAATGTTTAGAGTTTTAAATTAAGAATAAACATTACTGAGAGTTCACACATGGCTGAATTAAATGGTGTGTTTTGTGTTACTAAATACTTTGAGTGATGACAGGTAGAGGCTTTAATTCTAATCCTGTCGTGATACTGACTGGGTACCAGTGCACACTACCATTCTTTCTGGTTTTGTGTGACTATTTCCTTCCCACACAGAAGGGTGGTTTTGAACAGTCAAAAATAGTCAGTGCTCTGTCACCTCCGCAAACGTCAGCGAGGACTCTCATCCAGACCAGAGGTGCTCCATAGGACTCCTGCTTCTGCAGTCCACAGTTGAGCAGAACACACAGTCCTTATTAAAATAAAGCCATTTGCTTAGGTAGCAATAGTACTAGTTCTTAGTGATTAGCTTGGAATACAGTAATTGACTGGCCTGAATAAACTGTAGTTAGTAAAAAAAAAATAATTTTAGGAACTCTGGCAATGTTCAAGATGGAAATTCCTTTGAACCATTGCTTGTTCTTCGACGCAAATATTCTTCTGGAGATTGTTTGAAAACATGATTTAATCAAGAGAAATCTTGTTGAATGGAATAGGCTGCAGTGACGAGCTGCCTATGCACTTCTCTCTGTCTTTATTCTTTCTCAGATTCATTATGTTTGGATCTTTAGCTGTATATTTCCTCTCATAGTGAATGTCATGGAAGTTTTCTTTTTTGAGAAGTGGTTACTTTTAATCACATCTAGTTGTAATTCATTATAAGCTGTAGTTACATTTTTTAAAAAAAGGATAGTTTCAATTAAATCATCAGCATTGTCGTTGAGTTTTCTGATAATATGGCAGGCAGTGGTTATTGATTCCCTAAAAATGTAACACCTTGATGGTATTTCTTTCAATATTTTAACTTCTTTTCACAAACTCTTGGACAACAAATGAAACAAACCAAAGCATCTCTCTTTAGAAAATATTCATGTGTACCATCTTGTGGTGGTGATAATATACCACTTCTAAGATTCAGGCAACATACAGTACACAGAATGGTTATTTGTTTACCCTTTGTGCATAGTGTAGAAGATGTGCACAAGAAGGACTTTATATTTTTCTTTCAATGGCAATTGAAGCTCATGATGTAGTGGATTGTCTTTTCTTCAGTTTCTAATTTCATGTTCTAAAACTTGGAAACTTGGAATATTATGCTCATCTGGCAGAAGCTTAACCTCCCGTTTGTTGTTTTGTAACTGAAAGACTAAAAACTTAATGGGAACATTAAAGAATAGAGCTTTTTTTCCTCCTTAGCGTAGCCTTAGACATGCTTCTAGTATACAAAGGTTGCGAGTGGTTGGGCTAAGAATTAAGAATGCTTGTCAGTTTAAAAAAAATTAAAAAATGTGCATGAACAGTGTGAAGAGATTGAGGAGATTTAGTATAACTCCTGTGTGTTTGGAGTCTCCAAAATAGCAGTTGTTTTTAAAAGTGTAAGAATAAGGCAGACAATTAAACTTAGAAAGATTTGTGAAGTCATTTTTTCAATGGCAAATAAGAGTGTGTTATAAAACAATACGTGATGGTGATTAAGCAATTCATGATGACTGGATGCGGTATAAAGTTTTCATGAATAATCATTTAGGACTATCTGATTAGGATGAGTGATTTAACCTTTAAATAAACTTTCTAACTACATATTTTGCAACTTGAAAGTAGTCTTCTCTGACTGCTGGCAATGCCTTGTAATGGGTTATCATCTACTGGGCTTATTGCCTTGGTTACTGTAGCTGTACCAGCACTACAGGTTTGATCGGTGCCCCTTAGCTTCAGCCAGTGTCCAGGCGTGGTTTAGGGAAGGTTCAGGCCAGGACCTGTCAGCAGCAGGCAATCTGGAGTTGGTCATCTTGTTTTTAAGTGAAGATTGGTTAGCTGTTTGCATGCAAGTTGCCCAGGCAGCGGCAGTAGGGATGGAGGATGTGCAGGGGCTCATCTTGTTTGTTGTCTCACCATTGTATTCGCTATTTTGGAACATCAGTGGTGCGTTTGGCCTGTTGTAGATGACTTCAAATCCTCCTTCCTGCTTCATCTCTTCCTCCTGTGATTTTGCATATCCCTCTTCTAGAATAGATGTTCTCTCAGAAGTACATCATAGACAGGACTGAACTGGGGCGTATGTCAGGAGTGCATCACTCTGGAACTCTTGGCATAGGAGAGCCAGAGGGGCAACCCTCCTCAGCATAACACAACTAAGGACAGACTTGAGTTCACACCAGCATTCCAGATTTCCTGCCATCCACTCCAGGGATTATGAACACAGAGAGATGTCAGAAGTGTCTCCTTTACCATTCTCCTTGTGTTACTTGGACTTTTCTCTGGAATATTTGATAATAGGAACCAATGTGCTCTTACATGCATGTTTTCAGTAATGAAAATGATGATTCTTCTTGTGCAAAAGAAGGTACTTACCAAAGAGAAAGCAAATTTATTTGTCTTACTTTTACATTTAGCTTAATAGAAAGAAATCTCCAAAGAAAAGCATAACATTAATTTCCTAGTAACATATTAATCTTTTTCTGATTGCAATATTCTGTGGTTTCATGTTGCATTAATTCCTAGTTTTGCTAATTTCTAAACAAATTAACTAAAATTAAGAAAAAAAAAAAAAAATTGTTGTGCTATCAGGAAAACGTCCTACACTTTCCTTTCAAAAGATTCTGAATGTACTGTGATGCATCCTTAAGAGAAAGTGGGTGCATTTTTTCCTGTGTTTTTCTGGAATTCTTATTACCTTCTGGCAATGCATTGCAGTGGCACTACAAACCCCAGAGCCTGTTTCAGATGCTCATGCTGCCAAGTTCAATCCATGTATAAGTTATAGACATGATACCTTTTTCTGGGAGGAAAATGCATTGCTATTTTAAGAGCACTCCTCTGTTGTTCGCTTTGTTGTGTTTTATCTCATGTAGCATTAACAGAAGTGAAACGTTTGATATAAGAAATTGATTGTTTTACTGGGTCCTGAATTTAGTCCTGAACGTGAACAGCAGTATTTGCATTATTCTGGAGTTCTGTTTTAACTGTCAGTGATGTGTAATTTTAGTCTGAGATTTGATGTTTCTTCTCTGTTTAGAAGAAACATAAGTTGAATTGCAGAGTGGCTTTGTGATACCAAGTTGCAGTCGGAGGGCTTGCCAGTATTGGCCAGTCCTTTATTTACAGTAATGTTTGATAGGTTTTGCTAGATTCCTCAGCAATTCTAGGGGGGGGTGTGTGGAGGTTTTTAGGGGTTAGGTGTTTTGTGGGGAGAGTGTTTTTTGAGGTATGCTTTCATGGTTTTTTTTTCCTGTAAAATTATTTACTGAAAGACTTAGTTCACCTTATGCTCAAGTTGAACAAAGTATATATGCTCTGGAATAAAGCGTATGGTCTAAATACTAATCTTTAGGGAGGAGCAATGGAAAGGGGAATGCTTCTGCCAGTCAATTTGCAGCATAGCATGAAATAGATTACAAAGGTGAAGATCATGATTTTGAATGTACACTGTTACCAGTCAGACATAAATCATATGTATAAACATCTCATAAATAACATTGTTACAACTCACACTGTTGTAAGTCAGTGTACATAATAAGACTTGCAATCTGATTGTGAATTGGTGCTTTTTCTGAAGTCCTGGTATTCATTTCAGATTATTTTCATTTTCTCAAGGGTATCACACACTAGTTGCAAGGGGAGTGTTGAAGATGATGAGAGGCTGCTAAGAGCACTTGGGATGCTAGAGTGAGGCTGGTCTGCATCTGGCAGCAGTTCTGAGGGATTTGAACTACATAGCCTTTTTATCAATTACTATTTGCATCAGACTGCTGTAATATATGGGCTTCCTAATTTGAGATGACTTGGTTTAGTGTTCCAAAAGCTTGTAAATACTACTGTATTTATAAGCAAGCATTAAGAGTGATTGCTGTACATTTAGTGACTGCAAACAGTTTCATGGTAGAACCCTTCAAAAACTGTAAATAAGAACTAGTTTGTACTGCAAAGCAGCATCTGCATTTGTTTGCATTACATTTGTGCCTGGATGTTCCTGGAGGTATTGCAGGTTTATGACACTGGACATTGCACAGCTGTATAGTAAGTGCCAGCCCTTGCCCCAAAAACCTCAGAACTGAAGTGCAAAAAGGAGACAGAAGAACTTTCTTTCCTCTTTTCACATGCAGTACAAATGAGGGGTGGAGGAAGATTAAATTATTTACTCAAGGTCATGACGAATGTCTACATTCTGAGCTGTGAATGAGAGCTGTAAATGAGTCTAGATTTCCTAAGGGCTGGTGAGAAAGCAAGAATTCTGTTTGACAGAAAAGGAAAAATTCATTGTTTTGACATTAGCATCGTTTCTAATAAGTGAGGGAAAACAATCCATCAGAAATTTCTTATGGATAAGGAAAAAGGACAGAGGGAGTTAAAGAGAGGGTGAGAGACACAGCAAAAGAAAATAGTAGGCAGAAGGGAGGGAGAGAGGTGGAAGGGAGAGAAAGTGCGTCAGAGCATTTGTATGAAAAGGGGAAAATCAAAGTCACTTTCTCCTCTTCATGATTCAGGTACTTGAACTGCATTGTTTTAAATAAGTGCCATTTAGACAACACTTGCCCTTGTCCCTGTCCTTTTTCTTTGTTTGTGACCAAAAACTCTATTCTTGACATTAGAAATTCTCTTTTGGGATAAGAGGGAAGAAGGAAATGGAGAAAAGATCGATATCAACAGAAAGTTTCAGTTGACAGAAAATGAGTGTCTTACCAAAATGTTTCTAATCAACCCCATTCTTAAATCCCTCTCCAGAATCTTAGGTTGTCTTATTTCTCTTAATTACACTGTATTACATTCTGTATTACACTGCTTTTGGTCAAGAGTCATTATATTCCAGAAGGTGCAGAGGTGCAGAGTATCAGATAATCTCTTATATGTCCTTTCTTTTGGAGAATAGTCACACTAAGACACAGAAAAAATTGAACAACCTATTTTTTCTGGCATTTATGTTTTAGAGTGAGCGTGAATGTCAATATTTTCTTTTAAGAAAAATATTTCTGAATTCCTTGTGATACTAGGTTTCCAGGCGGTGACATAAAAAGGACTTTGAATTGATTACTGGTAACCATCATGAACTCATAGTAGTAATTAAGACAAAAGTAAAATCAAGAATATTGAAGAAATGGATCTTAAATATAGACCTTTCCTGGCCATGGAATACAGGTCTTCCAAAGTGGGAGCTACAGTATAAGATCTATTCAAAGATCATCTAGTCCAACCCCAATGAATGAAATGAAAGACGACCTTCTAGTTTTAGGAGCTCAAAACTGTTTTCTCCTGCTAACCAATATTGCTTTTGTTTTGAATAAGTTCTGTTTCAATCACAGGTTGTTTGTGTAACTGGATTGTGAATCATTATTAAAATGACTCACATTTTAATGATAGACTTACTGCCTATTTTATGGTTAATGGGAATATTACTCTGTCATCCTTTTCTTCTTGTTGTTGACATAAATAACTTTCATATTTTCCTGGTTGTACTGGTGGCTGTACATCAGTTATGAATATGAGGGAATCAGTCTGGGAGGGGATGTTGCAAGTAACCAGATTGGTAGTTCTGGTTCCCTTTCTCATTGTCTAGGAAGAACTCGGATTATTTTTGGTATTTTCATAGTCGTCTTCCACAGACCTCTTATTAGGTTAGCAGAAGTCTTTGATTGATCCAGCAGAAAGTTGAGACAGTGTAACTAACAGTGTACTAACCTTGATTAATGGATGAGGAGGAGAAAGTTAGAGAGTTTATCTGGTTCCTGTATCAGCAACTTCTCAGTAGTAAAAGAAAATTTAGGGGTTTTTTTAGGTGGGGGAGGTTACTTCACTAAATGGCACACTGATTTGTCCTTCTATTTGTTACTATTTTGTATTACTGGTGTTTATTAAAGAAAGTTTGATTAAATTATGTGCACCTAGTCTTGGGAGACACAGAATATTCTTTGGTCAGTAGTGTGTGTGCTTTTATCAAACTGAGGTGACCTTAAATGACCGGAAACTTAAAAATACAGTAACTGTTAGATGGTAAGCAGAAGCAAAGCTAAAATACATCTTGATCAACGAGGAACTGGTGCGAATCCAGTGTTATGCAATGATATGCATATTGAAAACGGTGAGTGTTACGAAGCCAGGCTTTCTACCTAAGCTGCTTTGCCTCTTCTTTTCATTGTGGTTTGTGGATGGGAACTACTATTCCCTTTTGTCCTTGACTGATTGACCAACCTATTATTTACTTCTTGTTTCTATCTTCCTGAAGATCAGAAATCAACTAACTTATCTGAGACATCTGGCAGAGGAAGTTGTGTAGTAAGCCACGAATTCCAATTCTATTAATAAAATTAATGATTACTTAATGAAAAATAAAAGAAATCCTAAAAATAAAAATAATTAAATAATGTAATGTATGAATTTATAACATTGAATTTCAAATTTATTTATACTTATGGTTTATTTGTAAATGGAGAGCATTGATTAAACAAGATAAAGACATTGTTTAGAGGGATGTCT
Source organism: Calidris pugnax (assembly GCF_001431845.1). NCBI lineage: Eukaryota > Metazoa > Chordata > Aves > Charadriiformes > Scolopacidae > Calidris > Calidris pugnax. The sequence goes on along the minus strand of NW_015090774.1, from coordinate 4,977,720 downwards.
TAATCATATCCAGTTGTACCAGTTGCCCTACTTCCAGTATCTGAACATAATTTTCAGGAACCAGAAATTCTGTTTCTATTTCCATTGTAGACATGTAATTGTTCAAAGGCACTGATTTTTGCAAGCATCTGTTGTCATTTTTCTGTAATGTTAGTTCAGACCAAATCTCTGGTGGTATAATCAGTTTAAGACTAAATATCAGAAGTTCTAATGTAGTCTCTCTAATTGCAAGGGCGGGGGGGAAAAGCAATATTTTGTCTTAAATATTTGCTTTCAATGCGCACTAGATCACATTTAGTTAAAATTACAACATACTTATTAAAACAATAATTAAAACAATTCTGCATATGAATAACATCTTGAAAACTAGTTTGCTGTAATGATCACGAGACATTTATTATGCAAAAATGGGACTCATTTGATCGGCAGTACTTTGAGAGATTACTTCAAGAGACTGACTGGTTGCGTAAAGTGTATAATGAGTCAGGGTTCATATGAGATTCATGTTTTCAGGATGATCCTGATGTGATATGGTATCTAATGATTAGATCAAAATGAAATTGAATTTATTCTGATGTGATGGTGATGCAAAGGATAGTAGGTTCTTGTGTATAGAAAGACAAAGGAAAATAAATACTTTGCAATCTATAAAGAAATGATGGGGTGAGATGGGAGAATACAAATTCAAGCTGTCTTTTCCTGTTAATTCAAGTTCCATTTTTAGACTTAACAAACCCAATGTTAAATCTCCATCAATAATAATTCTGTCTTGGGGAAATTAATTTTTACATCCTTCTTTCTAAATGGAAGCTAATTAAAAAGTTTCACAAGGATCTCTAAAGACAGAGCAGGCACTAAAACAGAAGAGAGACATGAAAAAGATCAATTCTATCCTCTTAGTATTACTATTTGTAATTGAGCTTGAATTAAATGTATCAAATCTGTGTTCCTGGCTATCACACCAGTAATAGCTGCTTTAATTGCTAAACTTCTCTCATAAAGCTAAGAATATATTCCAAATAATCTTGACACAATGGCCAGAATTTACCCTGTGATGGTGACATGTGAAAGAGGAGCAGAAGGTGCACCTGTTAAGTTTCTTTAATCAGCTTTCTAAATCAATGGGCATTGATTTCCTCTAAGTTTAAAAAAATCAGTGCTGGCATCTTCCAGAATATTTGGACAGATTTTCCTTGAGATTCTCTTCATCTTTTTCCCATTAGTTCAGCCTTAGCTCTCAGTCCTTTTCTAACATTTGAAGTGCCTGGTTAGCCTGGAAATGTGTTGTTTTTATTTATCACTTCATTATTCTCTTGAAGGGGTCACTTGCTTCAAGTCTCATTTGTTGTGTTTTTCTGCTAGTTTATTTTCAGATGCCAGCAGGTATTTTGTACTAGCAAGTACACATCTCCATAGCTTTCTTCTATTTTTATTTGGTCTGTCTAGAAAATGGAGTGACTGAACATATCAGACAGGAAATTTCTCTCCAGAATATATTTCACTTTAAGGTCATACATTTGTATCTCTAAGATCATGTACTAAAGTCTTGGCACTGAAAAATTTGCCAAAAAGACGATCAGTAGAAATGTTGCAGTGCTGCCATGTGCATGCTAATGGAATGTAGGACAACGAAGCAATGGGTATTTCTGGTTTTTGATCCGAGTATAATGCTGCTGCATTGGTGTTAGTTTTCTCACTGCATGTATCACTGGAGTTTCTATCTGTAAGTATCCTCATCCTTCTTGTGAGGTAGTATTTGATATTATTTCCTTCCTGTCATTCTAATCTTTTACTTTGGATTAAAGGGTGATACAGGCTATACATTTTGGACCCTATTGAGAATGCTGTTCAGCACCAGTCATTGCTTCTCTTTTCCTTTTCCCTACTTCATAGTTTTCATAGTCTCATCTCGAGCTTCTGCTAATGTCAATGAAAATATTGACAGGGAGTTTAGCATTTCTTATGCTACTTAACAGGGTTGATGCTCCTAGCTGCTTTCTTCTTTCACACTGCTTGCATCTGACCTAATGGACTCTATTTGTCATTAGGTTGCTCCAAAGTGATCTGTAATTTGCTGTGATTTGGTAAAAGCTGGCATACGCTGCCAACGCACAATTTGTGAGTTGGGATTTAAAGAGCTTTCTTTGATGGGTTCCTTTCTGAGGCTGTCATTCACAATGACTGCATCTTCCGTAGGTCCTTTAAGTATTTAATAGTTGGGGTTTTTCTGAGTATAGGCAACATACCAGAAAGTGACAAACTCACTGCAAGCCCTGTCTTCCCAAAGGACCATTAAAAAACGATTGCTTTTGTCCTCTGACTGACCTGCCAGTATTTGGATTGAGCGTTTAGTACCTTATGTGAACTTATTGCAAGGGATCCAATCATAGGTAGATAGGCTTTCCTGAAATGCTTGCTCTTTTGGACCTTAATTCTATTCGCAGTACATTTTGATTTCACTGAAACCACTCAGCTAAACCACTCAACAATACCTCTGTTTTTATTAAAACGAGACTGAAATGTCCCATACATAGAACATGGTTCTCCTCTAAAGATTGTACTGCTGTCGTTATATTTGTAAATAGAATTGATTTTCCAATGACAGATAGTCCAGGCCTTTGAACGCAAAAGGAAGTCTTTCCTTAATTTCTTCTGTTGCAAGAATAACTCCTAGAAGGACTTCTACTAACTTGAATGGTCTTTAGAGAGCTTAGTCCCACTGTTGGTTTTATTGCTGCTTAAAAATCTAGAAAAACATTCTGCTTATGTGGTACTGTCATTGCCCCACTCTCTGATGTGGGTGCCCTGCTTAATCTGCTAGTGTGACTCATCGAGATGACGCTGGCATCGTGGCACAGACTAGTCTTTTCCTGTGTTATAAAGCAAAAACGCTACTTTCCTTGTGCTCAGTGTCATTATCAAACAGTACAAGTTCTGCACAGTTTCAGATAATTACAAATGCCTTAACCATTCAAGGGACAAAGAACTGTAGGGCTGGGCAACTTGTGATGCTGAAACTGGAAGTGTTTGAGGTCATGCTGCATTAAAGGGAGACAGAAAAGCAGTGTTTGTAGGACTTTCAGTTGAAGAAAACCTCTGAGAACAGCAGCTAGTCAGCAATGATGCGGCATTCTTTCTAGCTATAGCACAGAAAGAGAAAAGGGACACTTTCAATGGTTAAGCTCTTTGGCATGAGAAAACAGCAAGGAATGTGCAATGGAGTCCTTTAACTGGATAAATTACACATTTCCAATGGTTATTTTGCAGTAGCTTTTTCTTGGCTTTGCCTTTACCTTTCACAGAAATTTTTTTTTTTCTTGTTTCATCTGCCTCCCTTTTTCCATTTGCAATTAACAGTTTTGCCTTTCTTTTCTGACTTTTCCGTCTTTACTTGTAGAAGGCTGCATTAGCTCAGTCACTCTTATCATAAACATTCTCACACTGTGCAATGAGGTAAGTATAAGTAAGTATAAGGTACATCTAATGGTACTGAAAAAATTAAAAACATAGACATTTGTACAGCCTTCTGTGAGAACATTAGGGCACAAGTCATCTTTGTTCTACACTATACTGTATTGATTTAGCTTTTAGTCCACTAATTATTGTCTAGCCTTTATTACAGCCTTTGCAAGCAAGTCTAATATTTCAGGTAATTTTTTTTTACTTATCTTGAAGGCTTTATTTCTTAAGGAATATTCCAGAATAAGAGTGTCCATAGGAGAGTTATACTGTCATAATCAGAAAAGTGTCCGTAATTCTGGTATATTTTGTGTTGGTAATAACTCAAATTATCAAAGTTCTTTGATTATTTTTTTTAAAAGATACCCGTAATTTTAAGGAACTGGAAAAAGGATTATTTTTTTTCCTATTACCTCTCTAAGAAATATTACTGAGGGCTTAAACATAAAACCGCACCTTGTAAAAGGTGTTGCTGATACTGTGCACTAACTGCAGCTTAGCAGCCATTAATGATAACATGTAGGTTAAAATGCTTTCCTTTTGCAGTGATTCAAACTCTGAGATTGTCTGTGCAGACATATACCCCCAAAATTAGGATGGCTTAGCTAAAGACATAAAGTTAAGGTGCATTTTGAAACCTCCCAACAAGGGCCTGGTCTGGGTGAACTAAACCCCCTTCAGTTCTGTGTGTTAGTGCCTAAAGAGAATTTTCATGTACTATATGTAATTTAATGTTACAGCTTTTCATTGCTTAGCTCCCGTAGTGGATCTGAGACTCCTTCGTGATTGGTGGAGGTGTCTAGTAGGAAATGCCAGTGGGCCAAAGACATGGTCCTGCCCTGGAAGGAGAGGGACTTAGATGAGAAGATTTTTTTGCAGTCTTATAAAACCAGTAGGAAGTTCTTTGAATTCAGTCAGAAGGTTGGCCATATGGACAGCTTAGAAATCAACACTTACTGCAGGGCTACCATGGTAATAATAGGAAAGGACTGAAAAAATTTATAAAGGGCAAACAAAGAAGTTGATAGTAAAAGAAATTAACCATTACACCATTCTTGGAATAAATTATTCTTTAAATTGCCATTTTAATGCAGTTTCACAGCCTGGGTTGGTATATCCCAAAAGGAATCCAAGACAGAGTAAGCTTTTTCATGGGGTATGTGTGATAAACACAGGCCAAGTCACATTTTAACATGAAAGATAAATCGTATTTGAGAGATCCTTTGCCTAAGTTACGTAGCTTGCTCAAAATTTGACTTCCGTGGTTGTCATTTGAATTTGTCAAGGAAAGTTGTGAATAGTTACATTTGCATAAACAAAGTCATTTATCTCCCATATTTGTGTGAAGCAGGTTAAACTTTTTGCAATCAACAGTGTTGCTTAACTTTTTATGTTGTATCCCTGCTCCATATTGTTCCGAATTTCTATTTTTCACTGAGTGTTATTAATCTATTTTGGCATTGTTATATGGAATGCAACACTTTTTCTCTGAAGACTCGTGTAATCGGGCCTACAGTAAGCAAATAATTCATTAATTTTAGGTTAAGTCCCTCACTAGCATATTGTGCAGCACATTCTACATTTTTAAACTAGTAACAAAAGCAATATAAAATATTTTATATTTTTAAGCACAAAAAAATGCCTACTTCCTTTGAAATTAGCGACTATATAATGAATGATGTACCTGCAGTGTTTTAATGTACACCCTATTTACCCAAGTAATTCAACACAAATAAAAGTAGTCCCTTACTTACAGCAAATAATTCATTAATTTTAGGTTAAGTCCCTCACTAGCATATTGTGCAGCACATTCTACATTTTTAAACTAGTAACAAAAGCAATATAAAATATTTTATATTTTTAAGCACAAAAAAATGCCTACTTCCTTTGAAATTAGCGACTATATAATGAATGATGTACCTGCAGTGTTTTAATGTACACCCTATTTACCCAAGTAATTCAACACAAATAAAAGTAGTCCCTTTACTTTGAAAATATTTTAAAATTGTCTTTTGAATATAACAAGCATGCATATATCTTATGCATTGCATGCAGATCTCATAGTCATGAAAACAAACCTGATTTTTGTGTTAGGCAAGCATAATTTTCCACAGTTGTTCTTGGCACAGTTTTCTACTTACATGACTTAAGATACCTAAGATAGTGACTTCAAGCCTCAGGATACTGTATTAAGCAGACAAGAAGGACTGGTTGTGCCTTATTTCTGACTTCCAGCAGCTTTTGGTTTTCTTTCTTTTTTTTTTTTCCTTCTCCTTGTGCTTTTTCATGTCAGCTTTCAAGATACTGTATGATTTATATTTACAATCAGTTTACTTAACTGTATTTTTTTGTCTGTAACTCTTGTAAATGTAAAAAAAAAACACCTGTAAATGTGCATCTTTTTATGATTTGCGAGCTACATATCAAACCTGCAGGCTTCTATAAAAATACTTTTATTTGATTTGCATTTTTATCACCATTCAGATTAAAAGGGAACAGTTCCTATATTCTTGCCTGTTGCACTGGATTTAGTTCAACAATATGGGCTAACAGTTGGTGCGGAAAAGTTCTGCTAGGGGAAAGGATCTGCATATAAATTGATCAAGACATATGGTTTAAGTGTCTTAGAAAGGTTCAAAACTTCTGTACCATTCTGGCAGTCTGTTTCCATAGTGAGAGTTGATGAGGTATTTGACTAGCATTTATTTGACAGAAGGTAGCAGCAAAATGTACATTATCTCCTCTGTTATTTATCGTAGTCTACACAAATTTATTCTCACTGTTACGTAAAATATCGTAAAGCTAAAGACTCTAAAAATGCAACTTTGTTCTGGATTCTTTAAAAACAAATGTATCTACGCATGGAATTGCTCTGCCTGATGCTGTAAATTTGTAGCTGCGTGGAATCATTGCCTTTCAGTGAGCTGACTGGAGGATGACATTTTCAGTGGGATTTAACTTGGGTGTCTGCAAGGAGCCCTGACAGCTGAGGGTGTGTGTTGGGCACAGAGCCATATCCTGTAGCTCTTTGCCCAGCACTGGCACACCGAGGCGTGATGGATCACTCCCAGGGTTTCTGTGCCAGAAAAGTTTTCTCTCCCTGTGAAGAGAGAGGCTTCACTTTTTCCCGCACAGAGCCATTCTGTGTGTTACAATGATACCTTGGATTAGTCAGGTGCTATTTGCACAACGGTGAGCGAGGTTGGGTTATTAAGCTTCTTGTGTTTGATCTGCTTCCTGTTTCAGTAAATAACAAAACTTCCAATGACTCCAATGAGAATAAGATTAAGCTGTTACTGTATTTCATATGTTTGCATAATAAAATGGTGGTTCTTGCAAATATTTCCAATGGTAATTTCAGGTCCTGAAATGCCAGCTCTGCTCAGGACAACTCTGAAATTGGCTTTATCTTCATAGACGATGAAGCGAGGCACTTCAAGTTTTCAGGGCAAGGCATTTCACAGTATCTCCTAAAAAAGATGCTTGATGAAAACGTGAAAGTGCTGGGGGGAAAAAGAATCCCAATACTGGGTTTATGTAATAGATTCAACTAGGTGTTCTACAACATTTTTAGTATGCCTTAATATAGAGAGCAACAAAAGAGTCTATGTGTTTAAGCCTTTTCTGACTTATAAAGCATTAGAGCGTACCTGTGATACTGTAGCAAATTGGCAGTGGTTGTCTGAAATACGGAAGCCTTTCTGTTGATTTGTGGCCCTTAAGGGGACGAAGCCCAGTAAGCTCAGAGAACTTCTTGAAGCAGATTGCTTCTAGCAAGGTGGAAACAAGGGAGAAAGACTGCATTAATAGTGAGAATCTAGTTCAAAGGCAGAACAGTTCTGAAATAAGAACCTTGGAAAAGCCAAGGCTGGGGAAAACTAGCGAGCCGAAATTTTCTGGTTTGCCTCGCTGACAAATGATCCAGATTAAATGATATTTTGATTCCATAATGATGACTTTGTTTTAGAGGAAGCTGGAGAATCTATTTGCTGTTGGTCAGACCTTGCAAATTTGTCCTTATAAATGCATCATCCTTGTTCTGTGGTTTCTATCACCGTCAATGAGCTTTAGATCAGGCCTTGTTCTCCACAGAGAAATGTTTTTAAACAGTACTCAATGTAATTATTTTGTCTTATGCAGGTGTTATGCAGAATTTCTGTTTGTTTCTTGTAGTAAACCCTAAGTAAATTTATACAAGGGAACTGACATTGAAAATGTCATTAAAAGAGCTGATTTCAGCTGTGTCACATGGGTCATGAATTCAAGTGAAAGAATACACACCTGTGCTTCAGTGGTGGCTTGCCACCCAGGGTGAGCCATATGGTTAAATAATTGTTATGGAACAAACTTGGTGGCATGCCACAGCTGAGATGTAGGCATGCCCTTCACTTCGCTGCTTTGCATGCCATATGCTACAAAATGCTGTATTTTGTTGCATTGCACGCTGATTGGGTGTATTTATAGAAGCTAATTTAAAAGCCTGATGCTGTATGCGTTAGAATGCTGTATGTGCAAAAACTGATTACTCCGGGCAAACAGTGTGAGACACTAGATTACCCTGAACAAAGTTATCATAATATAGGTAGCATTCCAGTTCCATACAGTAAGTGTGGCTTGCAGAGATAAATAATATTTTTAATAATCATAATTTAGAGTAATCTATATGGTGTTTCCTGATTTTAATGATGGAAAAATACCAAAACAAGCAAGCATACAACCTCCCTGCCCATTACCCAAAATTTGAAATAGCAACTGAATTTCAAGTAGGGGAAACACTAGAAAGCATATTATTCCCTTCTCTTCAATATTAGGGTAGAGCAAAAAGATCTTAGCTGTTTACCTTGAACTTCAGCAGTTGATCAAGCTGTTATTTCTTAGTTATGAAGTTTGTGGTTTTCATCAATAAAAGAGTAATGCCTGTGTCATTCAAAACTATATCCTTCTGATATTTCTGAGGCAGCAAGAAGTATTTTCAATCTACAAATAAGAACAGTTTGTTTTGCCAGAAGTAACAGGATGTTTGTAGAGCTGAGGCACAGTGATTTTTATTTTTTTAACTGTAGAAGCTCAGTTGTGTTTTATAGCTCTGAAGGCTAATTATTCAAGACTGGACTACTCTCTCTGCAATGCACAGCAACCACTCCAGCTGGCTTGTGCTAGAAATTTTAAATAGCCACTTGTAAGACAACAGATCAGTCCACAGTGATTTACTGTATTTTACCAGTGTCTGGTGTTCACTTCATGAAATAGACACCCAAATCATGACACTTCTTTGAAAGTCATGAGTTGTTAAAAACAATGGGAGAGAAGAGAGGTAATGTTTCTTTGGAAAGTGACCATTTAGGATTATTTCCATTAATTAGGACTTCAAGCAAAGCACCAAACCAGACACTAATGGTAGGACTGTGGAAGATGTCAAAATGGGTAAACAGAATATCTTCTCTGTTGGGTTTTGGTTTTGGTGTTGGGTGGGGTTTTTTTTGGTAGGAGGAGCTGGTGTAACCTATCAATATATTGGTATGAAGAATCAATTGCGTGTTAGGAACAGGGAGATAAAGAAGACTTGAAATTTAATACATCTGTTTTGGAGTAAAACTCCTTTTTAGCACATGGTTGGTGAAAGAGCCAAAATCACTCAATTGACGCTAAATTTATGCAGCTCAACATAATTCTAGTGGAATGTCATAATATAAAATTTTGCTTCTGTCAAAATGGAAATGCGTCTTTCAAACCTGCTGAAAATACACAGGTGCCCCCACCTGAGTGATTTAGTTTGGTTTAAGAATGTTTGGTTTTTTTTTTTAAGAAAACTTCCTAATCAGCCCTGACTCTGCTGCTTGCTTCTCATTATGGAGTGGCTTAGGAGCACAAAAAATGCTTTTTGTTTTCTTTAATTCAACTCAACTGGAGAATGTGTTTCTGGAGTTCCACCAATGCACGTATAAAACTGCTATTGGGCATTTAGTCCATGGAGAATGACCTAAGTTAGCTCAAAGCTAACCCCCTGAAACTCATATATTCAATCTTTAATACCAACTTCCCATTCTACAGATGGGCTCCTAGGGCAGTGCACTGCTTGCTAACATACACAGAGTTAAAGGCACAGTATAAATGGCCAGAGCACAGTATATGCTATGAGTATATGCTATGAATAGGTCTCCAAGTGTCTGAGACATTCGGACTAGGTCCTTAGCCTGGCCTTTTGATGTGCAGTGCAGGTGGTAAGTTTTTTTATTTCTAGTAATTTATTTCTAGGGGGATTATCATCAGCTGCTTTAAGTTGATGCTTCTTCCTGAACTTGCAGTTTTCTCAAAGGACACTATGCTAAACACTTTTTACTGATACTTGACGGTTTTTCATTTCTGTGATGTAAATGTGTCCGAAAAAGACCATTGTTTTGACTAAATCTGTGCCTAGAAGCTCTTAATAAACAGGGTCAATTTCAGTTGACTGTTTGCAAGAGAAATTGCAGAGCTTTATTTGCTTTACCAAGGCAAATTTACAAAATAGTATTTACTAAATAGTGTTGGTAAATATTTTAATGCTCATTTATCTCAGTTAAATTATGTTAAAGTTTTAAAGCATAAAACCAAATCCTTAGGTCATTTTCAAAAAATGAGTTACTGATCTTGTATGCACAGCAGACAGTTGCCTGATGACACTGACATCTATTTTGTTCAGCGAAAGAGGTGTGGTTTGAAACTGTAAGGCCATACACTGTCTTTCCTTTTTTTTTTTTCCTTTTTTTTTTCTGTCATGACTTGGGCTCACCAGAGAAACAGCAGTTAGGGTGGGTGAATGCATATTTTTATAAAGCCCAATGGAGTAATCTGGTAAGCCTCTGCAAAACTTTTATACAGTGAGAGAGCATTCATAATATAACAAGAGGTTTGCTGTAGAGAACCTAAAGACCTAGAAACTGTGACCCTCAGATACTGTCACAATGCTGAGTGAGAACATGTTTTCACAGTGTTTTAGACATTGGACAGGTTTCCTCTATAAATGATTTTGATTTTGGTTTGACGTAGTGTATGCACATGTCTATACATAGCATACAGTAGAATATAGCTGCTCAGATTAGGTCAGGTCATAGAGGCAAAACTTGGAGGTTAAACTGGGTAAAACTTCACCTGAGATAATTAGCCTGGCTCCTGTGGGATCTGAACACAGGAGAAAAAATCTGGAACTGTAATTTCAGTCATGGTGAATGACATATTTTAATATTTCCCACTTTGAAGGATGAATCATTGCTTTGTTAAAGTAACTGGTAATTATATGCTTTAGCATATCTTTGTAAGTTTTGGTTAGCAAGAACTTATTCTACCAGTGCTAAACTGATTTTTTCTAAACAGAAGCTAAAAAGTGAAAAACTTCCAATGCTTTTTGAAATGCATCAAGTTTTTAAAGATTAAAGGAGCTAACAAAGGAGAGGGAAGGAACGCCAATTTTCTTCCTCTGCTTGCAATGAGTGCTTGTTCTACTTCATTTTAAAGCTCACCATGCTCTTTTATTTTTTAATAACTTCTCTTAATTAAAAAAGTCATGTCATCAGGGTGGGAAGCTTTTCACTAGGGTGTCCTAATTAAGAGGATTTTACCACATTTCTTATTTGTATTACTAATAGTGTTTATTGAATGGTATTTGAATACTTCACAAATAAATAATGCTCCTGTTATTTCTACAGAAAAAATGGGGTATGCAGATAGGAAGGTGTGTGATGTGACTATTAGACCATTTGTAAATACAAATAAAGCCTAGCAATTAGGTTAACAGCTGATTATCCCAATGAATGTCATAAATTTCTAAGAGGTTACAGGAAGTTAAACTATGTCTGGATGTGCAGCTTAAAAAGCCACCAAAAAAAAATTCGTATGTAAGTATAAACCACCCTTTGCTGTGGGTCAATATTTTAGGTTGGAACAATGCTGGTGGAAGGCTGGATTGATGGGCTGAGACCAACAGGATGAGTTTCAAATAAGGTCAAGTGCCGAGTCCTGCACTTGGGTCCCAACAACCCCCTGCAGCGCTACAGGCTGGGGGCAGAGTGGCTGGAGCTGCCTGGCAGAAAAGGACCTGGGGGTGTTGGTCGACTGTCGGCTGAACATGAGCCAGCAGTGTGCCCAGGTGGCCAAGAAGGCCAATGGTATCCTGGCCTGTATCAGGAACAGCGTGGTGAGTAGGACCCGGCAGGTGACTGTCCCCCTGAAATTGGCAGTGGTGAGGCCCCACCTCGAGTACTATGTCCAGTTTTGGGCCCGTTACCACAGAAAAGACATTGAGGTGCTTGAGTGGGTCCAGAGAAGGGCAACGAAGCTGGTGAGGGGTCTGGAGAGTAAGTCTTATGAGGAGAGGCTGAAGGAGCTGGGGTTGTTCAGTCTGAAGAAGAGGAGGCTGAGGGGAGACCTTATAGTGCTCTATAACTACCTGAAGGGGGGGTGTAGAGAGGTGGGGGTTGATCTCGTCTCCCAGGTTACAGGAGATAGGACAAGGGGAAACAGCCTCAAGTTGTACCAGGAGAGGTTTAGATTGGATATTAGGAAAACTTTCTTCACGGAAAGGGCTATCCAGCATTGGAATGGGCTGCCCAGGGAAGTGGTTGAAGCACCATCCCTGGGGGTGTTCAAAAGATGGGTTGATATGGTCCTCAAGAATATGGTTTAGTAATTTTTTTTAATTTTTTTTTGCTTATTTCTTATTTATTTTTTGTCAGAGTTAGGTTGGTGGTTGGACTAGATGATCTTTAGGGTCCCTTCCAACCTAGACGATTCTATGATTCTATGAAGTTGTCACAGGTGGAAGAGGCCCATCATTTTTCCTATGAGAGGTAGAAGCTGTCACACCCAAGACAGTAGTAGCAAATTGAGGTCTCTTGTCTTGCTTATTGTTACAATTAATCATTAATTTGTGTGAGATACTCCGCTCTGCAGAGGTATAATTACACCAAAATTTTTAGTTAAGATGATTTATTTATTTTAAAATCGTGTTCAGGCATCTGCCGTGAGTGAGACCTTGGGGTAGGTCTGGCAGGTGGTTGTGGTCCGGCTGGGTGCTCCAGCGCTAGCGGGGCTGGAGTGACAGGGTGTAGGGTGGATGTGACTCTGTTGGGTGGATGAAGTAGACTCCCAGTTGCATCGTTTCAGAGAGAGATATGTAAGCAATAAATGTCTAGGATTAAACATCTGACTTTCTCAGAATAATGTTTATGGCAGGTCACAAACAACTAGTTGCAAAATAACAGTTTGTGCCTTTAAAAATGTAGTATGAAGTCTTTTGAGAGTAACAGATCACATACATATTTTCTACTATACCTTCTCTGCCTCAGGAAATCCTCTTTAGTCTTTAAGCAGTTTCCTTCCTTAAGATTTATTCCATATTTTTTTTTTTAGTATTTTTGCGAGTCAGCATTTTCTCATAGCTGTCTCTATCCTTCTAAACAGAAACTGGGTGCTGAAAACATGTCTCCTTTCAGACTGTGTAAGGTGTTGTCAGGCAATGTTAGACAATCTGTTCAGGACTGATTGTTGGCCCTTCTAGGTCATGAAAATAAAAAACAAGTTTCATAAATTGAATCCCAATCTGCCAACATTTTAACAAAAGTAGTTGTACCTGCCAAGTTAATTTTATCTCTTTCCAAATCCTTTTACAAGTTTTCAAATACAGTTTTACACAATGACTTTCTTTTGGGAGCTGGGAGATGATTAGTTTGCTGGAAACATCCCTTTTTTACATTTCATTTGTGCTGATTAAGGGGAACAGGAGATGATGAGCATTCTGTTGTATATAACATTTCTGGTTTGAAAAGTTTGTGATGATGGTCATGCTAAAAATTGAGAATCATGTTTTTAATTGGGATAACTTATATTTTCTCTGTTAAATTCTGTAAAATTATGCTGATTGCAGAAACTAAGAGCCTGGCCCTGAAAGAGCTGACTTTTCTGTGACTTGCAGCATGGCTCTGAAAAGCCAGTAGTCCCTTATTAGATTTGATTATCTATTTCTACACTTAAGAGGTAATAATTTGTCAGACACTTAAAATTTTGTGTTACTGCAAGGTTGTAATTGTTGGGAAAGATACAAACACAGTTAGAAAGCCAGACAGCAGATTTGCAAGGTGAATTCTTAGATTTGAAGGAAATAAATTTTATGTAAAAAAAATTATATGTAATGGAAATGGCATGTTTTTTATTTGGGCGTTGGGAGGAGGGAAAGAAAGGAGGCAGGGGAGAGGAACTTCCTGAAGAATGTCCTGATTTTGGAGACAACAGTCTTTTGGAGACAAGATAAAGTTAGGTTTCTGTTATTTAACAGAGTTGCCAGGTCAGGAAGGGTTCAGGAAGCATTGTATCTCCTTCAGCTGACACTAATGGGGGTTTAGACAAATATACCAGGATCCTGATTATTCTGGGAAGATCTGTGTAAGAATTGTGTGGAACATGGGCAATTTTTTTCATGAGAAGACTTGCATTGCATTTTAATTTTATTACAGGAATCTTATTTTATTCATAAAAGCACAATGGTTTGAACATGATTCTTTCAGCGGTGTTTGCAATGATTTTTTTGCATCATGGTGATTTTCCTAGCAATGAAAAGGTTTTCAAATGCTTACAGTACACAGCCAAGCAATATGTAATTGAATGCAACTGTCATTGAAACAGACTGTTTTTCTGACCTGTTGTTTCAATCTGAATGTGATGTTTATTCACTACCTTTATTCTAGCAGCATTAGCATAGAGAGAAGCTGTGCCATATCATCATGTACTTTCCTGACAGATGGCCACTAACTTCTTGAAGGCTTTTTTGTACTTGCTTAATATATCCCATATTGGCACAGAGTTTTCTTTCCTCAGTGTGGAGTATGATTGACTGGTTGAAATAGATTAATCTGCCTCTCCTCTGGTCTTTGAGCTTGTTTCGTACTGCAGCAACTCAGGTTTTGACTCTAATTTTGCACAATGATCAAAGCCACTTTTGTCAGTAACATGGTGTAGAAAGTTCCATTTGGTTCCAATCTCTGAACAAACAATTCAGGTCAGAGCAATAACTGAAGACCCCATTTCTGCCAGAAAAGGTGGAAAAACATCCTTTGTACCTGCTCCACCATAATTGTCCTCTACAGACATTCCACCCTCAGGATTTAAGTTTTGCTTTCTTCTCTCTCTGCAGCTGTGAGAATTTCTCTAGTAATCTCTGTGCAAACAGAAAGGACTAGATGGACAGACAGTCCCCTTTCTGTTATGGAGTGTTTCACAGAATCACAGAATGATATGGGGTTGGAAGGCATCTCTGGAGATCATCTAGTCCAACCCCCCCTGCCAGATCAGGCCCACCTAGAGCAGGTTGCACAGGAAGGTGTCCAGGTGGGTTTGTTTGCTAACTGCCTGCCTGGTGCTCTGCGTTGTGTTTTGTGCTTTAACGCTGAATGTACAGGTGAGGAACTCATTGCTGAGGTATTTCTGAGGTCCACTTCATTCTTTGTTTTTGTAGGTGAGCTTGATATTTGATGCTTATCTTTCCCAGTGAAGGATTATTTTTTTTTTACTGTGATATAGACGCGCAATCTGCGAAGAGGAAAACACACCGTTTAGATCAGTATTGAATGGTTATAATTCATGGCATGCTGATTCTTTTAAATCCTCAAAATAAGATAAAAATTGGAATTAAAAATTTCAAAAAGAGACAAAAAGGAAGGTCTTTTTCATGTAATTCAGTGTTTTGTTGTTCAGAAGTATAGCATATTTTTAGTTCTGATTGCCATTGATGTTTTAATTGGCATTGATTTGCCTCTCGGCTTTGGTAAAGGGTATTTTGGGATTTTAAAATGCCAGCTTTTATTTGGTTTCTGTGTCTGTGTTTTATTGAATCCTAGTATGAGGCTTTGGTCCACTGTCTTATCTTTTGGTTATTATGCTCTTCTTTGAGCCTTGGGGAGCTGTTTTTTCCCAATTTTGGTTAGTTTACCATGGCCCTAGAAAAAGTAACTTCATCTCAAGTTCTACAGTTTAAAAACCTACCCCTTCGTAGATCTAAATAACACTTTGGATGGACTTGTATGATTCCCTATGCATTATTCACTATTCATGAAGAGAAGTTTACTCCTCACATCTAGAACAGTATAATCTGAATGGCTAAAACAGACTATGCAGATTATATATAACATTACTACTAGAAAAAAACAGTCTATAAAAGTGTATACAATATGCTTTCTGCTATGCTGCAATTTTCTTAATGGCTTTGGAAGCAATCCATATTGGTTTTTATATTCATAATGATTTTCTGATGCATTTTCAATCATATGTGAATTCTTTTGGCAGCTGTGGTTCTTGCTTATTTTTTGCTACTTTTGTTCCATCTATTGTTTGTGGTTCCTCTCTACTGTCTGCTTGTTCTGAATGTCGCCTTTCAGAAGCTGAAATTACCAACTGGGCGTTTGGTTTCTGTGTCTTGTTCCTGGCTACTTCCGACTCATCTATCAACTTTTCACACCAATGAGTGTTTCCTTTGTGTTTTGGTCCTCTTCTGCAGAGGCAGTGCTTGGCTCTTTATTTACACTTCTGCTGTATTTTCTTTCTTCTAGAAGTAAGGGAATGATTATTGGGTCTGATTAACTAATATGCACTGAAGACTTATTTCCCTATGTTAATATTGAAGCAGTTTTGTTAGCATTACAGTAAAGCAAGTTAATATAATAGCATATAAAGTGACATTAATGCTAGATAGCACTTAAAATCTAAATGGCAAATACTTTTTCAGTCATTTTAAATTTTTGTCTTTGGACAGAAACCAAGTGTCAAAACTCTCATATAAATAAAAATACAGAAATACTTGGAAAAGTTAGGCGGATGTTAGAGTCATAATGAGACTTTTTGAAAGTTGGGTATATGCAAGTACTATTAGACATCTGTTTCAGTAAGTTAAAGGAGCATCTTACTAATTCTCTTTTTCCAATTTAATCATCCCCAAATGTCAACAAGGACTAGGTTCATTACTCTCCCTTTGGAAAGGAAGTCTTGTCTTAGGAAGACTTGATCAGGAATAGTTTCTAAGCATATTCAAATATAACTACTTCTGAGTGATTTTATGCCTCTGAAGATGCAGTCCTTCAGTCATGAAAATGAACTGTCATTCCTAAACTGGCATCACTTCATTGTGTAAGGGCATTTGTAATAATTTTATATTTTGGATTTTCAAATGTACTCTTCATTTGGCTTCTAAGTCTTAGGTATAAGATGATATGCATCACAGAAACTTGTTTGATCTGATGAGAGGCAAAGAATGCATGTTGCTGTATTTCTTTGTTTCTGGAGAACCAGTTATGGCCACAGTGCTAAATTTCAGGTTATCCTGCTTATAGAGTTCATTGCAAAAAAAAGATAGTGGAATGGAGAAAGTGTGAGAGAGAGAAAGGTATAAATGCATCATGGTAAAAAAGAGGTCTTAGAAGAAACAGACGTAGTTAACAATGGAGGAGTTAGTAACTGAGAAAGTAGTTTTGTCCCTCCTTTGACAAGGCACCTATTTCTCATGACAGGTTTAAGCTTAATTTTGTTGTTGAACACGTCTGGACGCTGACTTTTTGAAGAAAAGTCTAGGACACATTCTCAGTGTTCTGGAAAACCATGGTAAACTACGATTTTGCCTGTCTATGTTAGTAGAACAACAAGGAGAAGTCAAATATGAAATAAATCCTTAACTATTACAAAACCTTGTGAGAATTGTTGTTTCTCAGGTACCTTTAATTATTTACTCTCTTTCTTGGAATTAGCAGTTATTTGCTGTTCTAGGTAAATCTCTAGAAAAGTGATCACAGAATGAGTTTACTGTGTCCTCTCCTTGTTGCTAAGTAGGCCATTGACGTGTTTCTAGAAAGGACAGCATAAACCCCCAAAAACCCAATTCATATAGAAGAACTTAAAAGAAATGAATCATGACAGTCGCTTCTCATGTCTTCAATAAAATATATCTTTCATGTTTCAATGGCTTGAGTCCTAATCATCATGATTTTTTAAATAACTGTGAACAGCTTGTGATTCACCACTGTAAAACTAATGTCTCGCAGCAATAACAACGTAACTGTAGACTTGATCTAAGGTGGGAATCCTGCCAAAAACAATTAGACTTTCTGCATTATCCACTGGATCACCATTATGTATTTGGAAATACCATCTCTTCTTTTCCCTCCTGCTCCTGAGAGACCAAATGCCCTAGAACATTGGCAAGCATTTCTCTTGAGAGTCTAAGTGCTCATTTTTTAGCTAGTTTTATATTACATGGCACAGGTGCCCTCCCCCTTATCTTTAAAGGAATTTCACACACAAAAGCACAGCGTACAACCGTGACCCTGATCACTACTGATGAAAATGTATTTTTGCATGGGTTAAAGTTGATCCTGATTTTCTAGCTGACCCACAGAGTCTAGTATTTGCTAACGTGTGTTATGTCCTTTCTTTCAAGATTTCTGTTAGAAAGAGTTTTTATCTCGCATCCAAGGGGCCCTGTTTCAATTAAATAAGAGTTTATATCTCTGTGGCAGGTTTCATAATAATTTCAAATATATAAAATGTTTTTGCTTTTATCATATTGTTTGTCAGGATTGCGTAGATGTGTGTGCGGAGTGCAGTTTTTAAGCTGCAGGTTCTGTAAGTAGCTAGAATGGCAATGACTTGACATACCCAGCTGGAGGTGGTGCTTCTTGCTTGTCTCTCACTTTGTGCAGGAGAGGAGATCAAAATTCCCCTTTTACCCGCCTTCCCCAGAAGACCACACATACGTGTAAGGACTGACGACTTGCCAGGTGTAAAGATTACTAAATGGAGAGTTGTTCGCTGTGTTAATCCAAGAGAACTGTGTTCGATCAATAGGCAGTAGTGAGGAGAGGTGGCATGAGTTCGTGCTGTGCCAGGGAGGATGTTCAGGTTGAAGGACCAGCAGCTGTCTTCTGAAGAGTGTGGAATGGGTACATGTTTGTGTCACTGAAGGGGAACAGAACTCCTTCACCTGTCCAAGTATGGGACAGAGGTATTAACAGCTCTGTCCTGTGGATGGAAGGTATATGGGGAAGGAACAGAGACTGGAGTCCAGTGCTGCAAAGACCCAGGCTTTTCTTTGTTAGGGGTGGCAGTGGTGCTTCTGAGAAGGGACCACCTATAGTTTTCAACTTTTCTGGTGCAGGCATCTGGACCTGGTTTTTGACTGCTGTAGGCGGTGTTACATCATCTGTACCTAAAATCCTTGATTGGTGATTGCAGTAAAGCAGTAAGTGTGACAGGAGATGTGATAGCATTCCAGGAGTCAGCAATACTGAACCCAGTGATTCCGGGATGACCCTATTGTTGTCTCTGTCACCTTATATGCAGCATTAAAATGGTTTAATAGAGAAGATCACAGTAGTGTGCCAGTAACAGTCTTCTGCAGAGTTCTCGCCCAGTGAGAACTGGTGATTTATTTTAATATGCATTTTTGAAGGTGGATTATGAGACATTAATGCTTTTATTGTAGTAAGTTCAGACAGTATTTAGCCTTTGCTACAGATGGGAAACAATGTCTCACGAGTGTGTGGGGAGGCAGCGAGCTGGTTTTGTCTCACTACTGGAGTTCCCCTAACTTAAATAGAAAAGGTATTCAGAACATTCAGTCTTTTTCAGAAACCTTTGTTCAACATGAGCAGTGTTATACCCTTAAGAGGTCTGACTATCTTGTACCCTAGCCCTGGAAAACCTGCAGCATCCTTTAATAAAGGGGTATTACTCATCAAGTTTTTTAATCACTTGTATTCTTTCACCTGAGGTGAAATTCTGACCTAATTAAAGTTAATAGGTGATAACTGTTGAAACTGACAGATTGTGAATTTCACCCATACTGTTTAGGTGCTTTTAATTGGAGTATAGAAATAATTAGGGTATGAGAGATGACTGAGGTAGCAAAGATAGATAGGCAAAGCCATGAAAATAGAATAGCAATAAATCATTACAGGCATAAAGGGATAATAATTTAAAAAAAATAAAGATGTGATATCTTTAAAAGAGAAAATATTCAAATCTGAAACACTTTAAAAATAAGTCGACTTATTTTTGCCCTTAGGTGAATTATATTCAAGGATTAGTGCACTAAATAGATGGGCAAAGATGGCTTCAATTGCACTGTGATTTTTATCTATAAGGAGATGAGGTATAGTAGGGATTGCAATGAGGCTTTTTTCATTCTCTCTGCTTTTCTCTAGAAGGGTGTCTCTTGTTCAAGGTGACTATATGCAAACCAAAGAATGCAATAGGTGATAAACGAGAATTAAACAGAGGTGAACATTTCCTTACTGTACCCTGGTTTTAGAGCTTAGGCACTAGTACAGACTGCAGTGTCAAAGAAGAGAATAACCCAGAAGAATTAGCTCTTTTACACAAGCTGCGGTGGTCGGTAACACTCATCAATTGGCTTGAATTGTCTCCAGTGATAAAAAGTGAATAATCATCATGTTATTTACACCTATGAGGTTATTCTTTCTGCAGCATGACCGCAAGTGTCCTCCAAAAGGACTAGCTTTTGCTGAGTCCTTCAAAGCAGGAATTAAAATAATGCCTTGAAACTGAAGGGTTTTAAAGCCAATCAGCTTCTTACTTTTCTACTGTTAATAGATTTGTTTCCAGTTTTGGCTTTATATTTCCCCAAATTGAAAGTTATTTAAGGTCTTTTGCAAAAACCTCAGTGAGTCTAGACCTCAGAGTGCATCTATTTTTAACATGACAGAAAATGATCTATTTCCATAATACTATGGTCATAATGACGCATTTTATAAATGACAGCTGCCATTGATGTTTTCATTATTGTGCTTTACAGTATAAATTGAATTTGAGAATAACGTGATTAGTTTTATTTCTAAATTACTTGTCTAGGAATGTGAACCACATCTCTGATTTTTTAGTTTTTTGTTTTGTTTTGTTGGTTTTTTTTCTAGTGAAAGCTTTATATTACTGATGATAATACTAACACGTAATCTCCATAACAGAGTATTACTGTTTTCTCCTGGCATTTATGTGATCAAACATTTAAATTATTTCTCATAAATATACACATGATAGAGTTTTCAATAATTTTTTTAAAAAATTCTCCCACCTAATTGTTTTTTTCTTTTTCCCTCCTAGTCTGCTCCCAGTTTTCAAGAGGAGTCTTTGCTATTTTTGGATTCTATGACAAGAAGTCTGTAAATACCATAACATCTTTCTGTGGGACTCTTCATGTCTCCTTCATAACTCCCAGCTTCCCAACAGATGGAACACATCCCTTCGTGATTCAGATGAGACCTGATCTCAAGGGAGCTCTTCTTAGCTTGATTGAATACTATCAGTGGACCAAGTTTGCATACTTGTATGACAGCGACAGAGGTAGGATGTGGTACTTCTTATCTGCATGCTGTTTGGTAGCCGTATCTCACTGAAATGCTGAATTAGTATTAGAAAAGTAAATGAGGATAAGAATATTTACCTGCAGCAAGTGTAAGTGTAAGCTTAAATTCAGAAATGAGCTTTTGGGACAGAAACAAAAGTATTTAAATGAGAATAAAATTCTTACAGTATGTATTAAAAGAATTGCAAACATGCTGATAAGCAATATGAATTTAATATAATGTTGTAAAACAGTTCCTATGGAAAGGTTTTTTACTTTTTTTTTAAAGAATCATCTAAGGAGAAAAAAAAACAAACATCTGAGCTTGAAGGGCAGTCTGTTACCACAGATTCACTCCACACATGCAAAATCAATAGCTGGGCACCAAGCAATCTTGGATGCAGTCCCTGCTTCTTTGGAGACTGCTTTTGATAAATACTTGAGTTCCTCTCCTCTGAGCTTAGATATTTTTTTTTTGTTGTTGTTGATAAACACAAATCCACTGCTTGTGAGCAATTTATTTCACGGTACAGCCTTCTCAAGTCCTATGTACTTTTATAGCTGTAGTAATAATAATATGGCAGTGTATGAAATGGGAAAATAACTTGCAAATTCTGGGCTATCAATTATTTTTCTGAGAAGAAGCAACATTATATGGAAGTGGCGTTTTTTTGACTGCCTTTTTTGGAATTCCATTCTAGTCCTTGGTTAACTTTTTTCTACTCTTAGCTTCTCCTGTTCACTTGAAAAAGGCTATTTTGTGGCTCACCTGCATGTTTGTTGGTCAGAGTTGAATATTAAGTGCACATTAAATGGTAAGATGCCACTAGATTTAAAGGATAATTATACCACACCAAGGATTGTTGAATAATGATCTTTCATTCTGATGCCATTTTATACATGATAACCTCCTCAAGACAGTTCTTTATCACTGTTATAAGCACTAAAGTTACAAAATCTAATACTGGTATGTAGCTTCCAACAGTAACGTCACGTGGACAATGAACAGTCCATTTCCCTGGCAGATCCTTTTCAAATTCACATTAGAATAAGAAACATTCACTGCCTTTGTAGAAATGAGAGATGTAAAACTACTTGCTTAGCCAGTATTCTGTCAATCATCTAGCAGTTCTCATTATATGGCCTGTGTCTGATTTATATTTAGAAAATACTGAAAAAACCCCTAGTTCTTCTTGTGAGCTGCGCTGGCTGAATCTGGCCAGGAATAACAGCATGAAATTGTTTTTCCAGTCACCCTTTGGTTATACCTTTTTTCTTATTTGTTTGTGTTAATTGTAGCAAGGCACCCCAGTGATAACAAGCTCCAAGGCATGAAGCTCCTACCTTTACGTTGAGTAAATCATTGCTCCTCAGTGCTCCCACTGATTGCACGAGGTTAACCTGCAGAGTCCAGCAGTATGTAGTCAGCAACACTGACATCAAACCCTGGATACGCCGGCTCCACAATTCCTCTAAACACTTTTGCATAAGTGTTAATGTAATGACAGTGATGTATATTTGAGGCATTATACGTAATATAGAATCTTTCCACCTTCAGGAGTGAGATAAAAAAGCCAAAGAGACTTACTCTTCATGGAAGCTGTGAAAGCTAATTGGTAATTAATTTGATGACTTATTCCAAAGGAATAATTTATTGCTACTTCTACAGCTCCTGTGCGGTGTGGGGCTGACTGGTTGAAGAGCAGGGCAATTTCCTATCTCCTTCTTGTCTATAAGAAGTGAGGCTATTCAGGCCTCAGTAATAGCCTGCATATCCAGGTTATTACTGGCTTAATATGGCGTTGCTCTCATACTGTGGATTAGTGTCCTTTACCTTCCTTTCCTCCTCCGCATTGTCAGTACTAAATAGTGGGTTTTGGAAAAAGTAGTGACATTATTGGAGGATTCTATCTGTAACAGAATTGGTAATTTACTCAGCCTCTGTTCAGTCATCCTTTTCAGAGCTCACTGAATTAAGAGTTTGTCTCATTATAACTAAAAGATGTTCAGGCTCATGAGGTTCCCAAACAGAAGTATTCCTGCAGTTTAAAAAAAGCAATGGAAGTTGTGGGAGTTTTCTCCTCAGCAGAGTTCCACTTCCATACCACTCTCCAGGTGCTTCCATGTCCACAGAAGTATTGCTGTGAGTGCCTTTGTTGGTTTGTTTTCCATTCTTTTGCAATGTGTTATTGCTCTCAGAATAAACTAAACTGTATGAGGATGAGAAATCTGCCACCTATAAAAAGTAAGAAATCCAGGAAGCCATTTGACATCTCTGCAGAGAGCGCCCCAAGGAAAGGGAGTCCCTAGGAAAAACTGAAGATCAGAGGAGTAAAATATGGAAATCCTTTGTAATGGATGGTATTAACATTAATAGCACTTATTAATTTAACCCTAACTGAGATCCAGTTTAACTCAGAGGAAACATATAGACAGATCGGAGGACCTGAAATCTAAATGCTATCTGAAACAATGATCTGGATTATATCTGTTTCAGCTTGGGTGGGTTTTTTTGTGGTTTGGTTTGGGTCTTTTTTAATTATTTTAAGTTACCTTATAAAACACTATTTTGAGGTACAAGCTTATTTTAATGCTTTTTATTGTTTTAAGATATTTTCTACATCTTTTAGTGTGCTTACATTAATTATCTTTTCCTTTTAGCATGAGTTCTCCACTTTTATCTTTAACATGTTATGTGTACCCTTGGACTGTAGTTTTCTGTTATTTTAAAATAAATATTCATTGCATAACATACAAAATTTCATATCAGTCTTCTTTAAAGATGACAAAATAAAACAGAACTATTTGAGATCATAACTGAATTTCTGCTTTTGGAAGCCTGCCATTTTCTACCTTTGCTGATGACCAGGCTTCTGTAGTACTGTATGTCTTTATCGTTTTCACTGATAAAGCTGAATTGCTAAAAACTGACCAAGTTTAATTTAATGATGTATTTACAAGCTATAAGAAGAATTATTCTTAGTGCTTTCTTTCTACATTTATAGGCATAACTAATACTATTTCTCATGGGAGTTACACCTGAAGCTTCCTTTACATGCCAACTCAGAAATTTGTCTCAAAAAAATCACTCCTGGTGTTCTGTGGTTTCAGGGGAGATGAATATGCAAAACTGTCAGTTGGCTTGTGAGAGTCTAATTTTCTCTTTTTTCTGTAATACAGTCTGCTATCCTCAAAATTGCTCTGTAGAATTATGTAGAATTCTCTGGAAGGAATTTAAACACAACAAGTCTAATTTCTGTGCTGCTGGAAATTGTTAAAATGGTATCTGTTGTAAAGCAAAAATTCATTTCCAGGAGTAATTTTCATGTTTCTATACTCTGTTATTTAATCCTTGAAAAGGAAAACCAGTCAAGTAAAATCTTCATGATTTTACAATATATTGTAGGCAACTTCAGCTGTACAGACATTACAGCTTCCTTGCAGGAATATGCCAAAAGGATAAAATGGAAGGAAACTCTGTAGACTGCTCGTAGGTGTTATCATTGATCCTAATTATCTATATGGAAAAATATATCTCATCACATCTTCTTTCAGAATCAGGGATATGACTGTAGGCAACAGAAAGAAAAACTCCATTAGCACCACTGCAGAACATGGGGATTTTGCCATAGACCTCAGTGAGGTCTGGGTTTAAATACAGCACTGCTCAAGCACTGAGAACAAAATTGATTCAATAGCATTTCGTAATAAGCAGCTGATCCTCTTGCCATAATTGGATCACTTTTCTCCTTGAAGACCTCTTTCTCAGCATGTGGAATTCCAGCAGTAAATTAGTGTTACTGGCAAAATCCCGTTCTCAAGAGGGTTGAAGGAAAACCAAAAGGTTGTCCTTACAAGGCTGTACTCTGATTCCTTGCAGCGATGTAACTAGACATTTCATGCAGTAAGAACTGATTTGGGCCACACATCTTCATTTCTGAGTCCTAAGAATGTGTGACAGGTCAAACAACTTACAGGGAAATCTTAAATAAGTAATCTCATAAATCACATTCTAGAAGCTTGTTATTCCTGAAGCTTTATCAGTCATATCTTCTGTTTTCCCCTGTGCTTCACTAGGCTTATCAACGTTGCAAGCTGTGCTGGATTCTGCTGCTGAAAAGAAATGGCAAGTGACTGCTATCAATGTAGGAAATATTAACAATGACAGAAAAGATGAAACTTACCGATCACTGTTTCAAGATCTAGAGGTAAAAAAGGAAAGGCGAGTGATTTTGGACTGTGAGCGCGATAAAGTCAACGACATTGTTGATCAGGTTTGCTATTCTCTGTTCTTCAGTGACAGCAGTTAGCTTTATTCTATAAGTAAACGTGATGAGTTCATTTCTCTTGATCCTATTTTTGTGATTATTATGCATCATTTGGAAGTGACAGGTTTGTATTGAGAACCATGTATATATCAGGCAGAAAGTGAACATACAAATCCTATAATCCCTCCCTTTGCTCAAAAGCAAGATAATTCTATCTGAATGATTCCATATGGTTTTATATCCTGATTATTTAATTAAAAAAAAATTAAAATTTCATTAAGGCCATTTCACAACCTCAGCAGTATACTATACTATAGGTAGTTGATACATTACTATATATGGTGCATTATAGATAGTTATATTATGTATAGGGATTAGTTCTCCTTACACCTAGAAAGTATTTTCTACTTCTGATGCCTTTCTCCAAGAACTTTTTACATCTTGGGAAGGCTGTATCAGCAGCTTCTCTTTTCCATTTAACTTCCTTCGTAGTTCATATTTCTAAACTTTGTCATTCCTACTGTCCTTGGGTCTCTCTTCAATTTGTTTTCTTCTTAAATTGTGTTAACCAAAATTGGATGTGGTTTCCCACAACTAAGGCCTCCTGAGCTTTAAACAGAAGAGAAAATTAATGTCTTCACTCCACTCACACATACATTATTTGCCAAAATTATGATATGTTTTTTAACTTATTTTTTTCACAACAGCATCTCAGTGCTCTGATTCAAATTATTACATTACCTTCAATTCCACCTCTTCAATCCTAGTGTGTAGAAAGGTCTTACTGTCTCTGTATCTTCCTCTTTTCATGCATGCAGAGCACAATGGAAAATTGTAAGAATAGCTCCCTGCTGGCTTGAGCTTCACCATGTGAGACTGTGCAGCATTTGTAGGGATATATCGTCAGAGTTTAGATATATTGGTTTTTAACTTTTTTGAAAGGCTTGTTATTTTGGTGTTTATTATGAAGGTTGTTACATTTTAGAGAGGCTCAGGCAGTGAGCATTGTCCTAAATGGAGTGCACTGTATTTTTGTGTTTTATTTGAATTCATATCCACAAACTGTTTCAATTTGAATTTAATCCTGTTCTCCAGAGCATTTGCAGCCCTTCTATCATCTGCAGTTTTTTAAAATCATGTTTTCTGATCTGTTATCCATGTCAAGAAATTTACAGAATAGAGCAGTGCTTGAGAGAAATAGTACTTATAGGTCCTCTTCAGCTGGTTCTGTGTGACTTTTCAAATGGTTGTTTGCTTACCTCACAGTGTCATGTCTGTGTTCCCTTAAGAGCTTGTAATGATGTAATACAGGACAAAAGCCTTTTTAGACTCAGGATATGTCACATCTGCTGTTTCCTTATCATCTATTAGACTAGCTGTCATGTCAGAGAAAGGAAATAAATTGTTTTGACATATTTTGATCTTGAAAAGACCATATTGACTGTTTATCATCTTAGTATCCTATAGATGCTCTTAAAATTAAGTATGTAACATGCATTATAATCTTTTCCCTGATAGGAAAGTCGACTGCAAGTTTCTTCAGTTTCTCCTTTTACCACTTTTTAAAGACAAGACGCCTCTTTGCCATTTAGTTACCATTCGTTTTTACTATCTGTTTGTTTAGTGACAGACCTCCTTTTTTTTTTTTTTTTCAACTGCTTCTTCTTTTGATTGCATCTCTGGGATAATTTTCTTACCCTAATTGCACTTTGATAGATTCTGCCTTCTTTTGAGCCTTAAATTTTCTCAGCTTATCCCCACAGACTTGTGCTACTCATTAAGCATACAGATGGATAAACTTTTGTTTCTGCTGTTTTGATTTGTAAGTCACTAAAGAATTTTAGATAACTGGATCAGCCACATAGGTCAGTTAATATAATTCCAATTAGTTGTTCTTCTCAAAATAGTTTACTGCTATGCCCCAGAACATGGTCTTTTCAGCTGGTGTCAGCTGTCTCATGGGTTTAGCCTTGAAATTCTCTTTGCAAGATACCATAGCAGTTTCTGGAGTTTGGTTTGGTTACTCTGTCCATTACCTTTACACTCTGTTTCTGTACCTTCCCTTCCTTACACGAGAAACTTAAAGTGGGTTTACTTTTTTAAGTAGCCTAAAATAAAATCTAAAATAAGTGTTTCTCTATTAATTGTCTCCGTTTCTTAAAATGAAGGTTTTTCTGAGCAATGGATTTCTTGGCCTGTGAGTGTTCTTTGAGTGTGGTGTTCTGATTTTCTTTTCTAAAAGCAAAATATGTGCTTCAAGTCTTGCTTTGCTATCAGATTTATTGTTTAAAAAAATCCTTTTAATTCCTGCACAGAAAAAAAAAAAAAAACGCTCAGCAATTTCCTTCATTTCATGAGGGGCCCTGTGTATCAGTAAACCCTTTCTTTTCCTGTGTTTTTTTTTTTTACTGGGAGCCATGTAGCTGGTTTTCTGTTGACCAGATAGTGACATAATATTTGGATTCTTGGTACAAAGAGCAGCAACTTCTTTACTTTCTTCCTTCCTTTATATTCTTAAACAAACATTCTATTGTAGTGCTTTGATTTATCCCACTAACATATTAAGCTGTGGCGGCAACCTCAGGTTCACCAAGTATAGTCTGTAGTCCTTGGATCTTTTTATAGACATAATGTGTTTGTGAAGTTGCTTCATCCTTCTTGTTTTTTGTCTCATGTTATAGTTTCTCTTGCAGATTTCAATGATTTATTTAAGTTGAAGTTGAAAAGTATTTCAGTTCCCCAGCTCTCCTCAGACTAGTTTATATTCCTTTTTTCTGATTTGGCAGGTCAGTGTTACCATGCTTTTCATTATGTAGCCTCTATCTCTTCTCAGGCAGCTTCCTTTGCAGAATGTCATTCTACCCTGATAACACCCTTTGGTCAGCTGTGCAACTACTGCCACTTCTGTGAGCCTAAACTAGGGACACCGGTGAATACTTTTTGTGTCCAAGCTCTTTCATCATGGCTTTTGGAGCCACCTCTCAGAGTTTTAACTGGTAGCATCCTTAGTGTTCATATGAATGAGTGGCAAAGGGCAATGATTTAGAAAGCTAGATTAATGAAATAGTACCCAGAAGCAGTTAGAGCAGAGTTACTAATCATTGATCCAAAGACTTGCAACTACCAGCCGTTTTCTCAGATACCAATGACAAAGAAACATTTTATGCAGAGGAACTAATATGTTTGATCTACCTGAAACTTCCTTGGAAGCAGCAGCTGCATAAAGAATACATCTGAACATAGTTCTTAAACCTTGCAATAAGTAATGACTTTTAAGTAGTCTGAACCAAGTAACTCTTTTAGAATAATTAATTTCATATATCATGTATATATTGAGCTCAAAAGAGGAATAATTGAATAACTTCTATGGCCTATGTAATGTGATCCCTCTCAGTTTCAGACTCTAGTAACATAAAACTTAGTGTTAAACACTGCCTTCAGTTATATTATATTTCTGTAACTGAAGCAAGTATGTGGAATGTTGTTCACTACTAGCCTGATATTTGAGGAAAGACTGAGGAAGCTGGAATTGTTTAGCCTAGAGAAGAGGAGGCTGAGGGGAGACCTTATTGCTCTCTACAACTACCTGAAAGGAGGGTGTCGTGATGCGGGGGTCGGTCTCTCCTCCCAAGTCACAGGTGACAGGACAAGAGGAAACGGCCTCAAGTTGTGCCAGGGAAAGCTCAGGTTGGATGTTAGGAAGAATTTTTACACTGAAAGGGTTATTAACCATTGGAATGGGCTGCCCAGGGAAGTGGTTGAGGCACCATCCCTGGAAGTGTTCAAAAGACGGGTTGACATGGTGCTTAGAGACATAGTTTAGTAATGTGGGGGGTGCTTTTGTATCATTTTCTTTTGTTGGTTTTTTTTATTTTATTTTTTATCAGAGTTAGCTTGATGGACTAGATGATCTTTAAGGTCCCTTCCAACCTAGACGATTCAATGATTCTAAGTTACAGGATACCTATTCTGAATATTTTAGTTAATTGTTAAATGAGGAAATAAACGAATCATCCTCTCTTCATTTAAGTTCATTTCATTGTTCCAGAGATGGAAGAAACCTCTAGAGTCCTCTTACCTCCCACATCCTTTTTCTGCAGAAGTGTTTTGCTTCAAAATGCAAACTTCCCCATGCAGACATAGCCTTAACTAGGCTTATTTGGGAGAAGAATCCATACTACATGCCTGCCAGTGGAGACTGAGAAACCACCAGCTGTCTTTGAGGAAGATGCGGAGGAAGCCTTAGGGCATTAAACAACAATTTGAATTTTAAAATACTTCCTCATAATGTAGATGCTTTCATTAATGTCAGTGGGCTTTTAAACTTTTTCTAGTTCAAGGAACATTACAATTCTGCTACAAAGGGAGCATAATGTAAGCAGGAGTCTCTGAGACACAGTGCTTCTACTGCATGATGCCTGCTCTCTCCTGTCCAGGTTGTGCCTTTAATACACAGCATAGTAATTAGCATTCAACTCCTCTGTTTACAGATCTTGGGACTTGGACTTCAAAATGACTAATTTCCACCAGCAGAGAGTATGTTCAATGGTGCATTAGGTAAAATGAAGGGTAAAGCACTGAACAAACTCAGTATTGCATACCATAAAGCGCATAACTAGTTTTAACATCATACTGCATTTTGTATTTTTTAAGTCTCAGGTGAACATTCTCCATTACGGGGGTATTTCTTCTTTTTTACAGGTTATCACAATTGGTAAACATGTTAAAGGATACCACTATATCATTGCAAATCTGGTAAGCATTTTTAATATTTAAAATATCTGTATTACTTTGCTGTTTGTGGAAGCACATCAACTAGTATTTTGTTTTAAATGCATTTTAAAAAATAGAAAAAAGCTAAATGACTTTATCCTCGCTAATTGAATGCATATGCTGAGATGGTATTTGTTTTATTGGGTGAGTCTGTTCACATCTTAGATGCCTCCTGTGATATTCCCATCAATGGGAGTAAAGGTTGCTTGCCACCTTCAGCAGCACTTCATACCTTTTTCTACATACTTTACAGAAGTAAGGTACAGAAATCAGAAAAATAACTTTCTGTGTTATAGGCAGATACATTCATTCAGCAAACTGATGTTACTTTTCTCACCTCTAAAGTAGTTTAAAATTACAGTTCTCAGTTTTCATTCTGCTAGACTAGTGAGTCTCAGCTTTACCCATCTTCGTTCCTCAGATTGGCTTGGTAATCAGTTTCAGTGAATCTGCTCTTGAGCACAGGTGATCAGGCAGTATAGCTAATAGTGTTCCTAAGGGGGAAAGTTCAGGAAACTCATTAATTCTGTCAAAGTATTTTTTCTTTAAAATCGTGTCTAAAGATGAAGTGCCATTTTACTGACGTTAAAGTCAACAACACTTGCTTACTGCAGCCAGGGAATCTAATCCAATGGCTTTTTGTTAACAGACAAAGCAAATTCTGCAGGCTTGAATCTCAGTTACTCTGTTCCAGAAAAGAGTTTGGGGGGTTGCATGGCGTGAGTGTCTCTAAATCATTTTTTCCAACATTTATTCTTGGAGTGTGATAGCATTTGATATAAATTTCAGCAAGGCCCAAAGAGTCTTCCATAGTCATTTGAGGGGCCTGAGGAAACAGAATGACCACAGTGTGTCTGTCACACTTCAGCCATGACCCCTGTCTCTGCCCAACCTTTGATCAAAAGTCTTCTCCCCTCCAGGCGGGCAGTATTGTGAAGTATCACATACATTGCTAGCTGCATGTGAAGAAGCCTTATACTCTAAAGGCCTCTTTAAAAGCAGAACAGTGGGGTTTCATTTTTATATTTATTAACTAATTTATAGGATAAAGAAGGTAAGGTACTGATATTCACGTAGCAAGCGTAAAAGTCTTAAAACATTTGAAGATTTCCCTAACTGCTAGACATTCGTATTTTGCATTGCAAATGTTGTATAAATAGTATTTTGAGTCTTAAGGGAAGTAAACATTTTAGAAAAATTGCCTAGTGTATTTCATTATGTTAACTGATTGCTATTTTAGCCATTGCTTTAAGTTTGTAACAGTAAGCCCATAAGATCTAAAACTTACTGAATCTTGTATTTTAAAGCTGTTTAATATCATATTTTCTTCTTACAGGTTTATACAGTTTAAATGCAAATACTATAGTTCTTTTGTATGACGTCATACAAAATCTATATAGTAATGATTTTAAAAGTGTGTTTTTTCCTGTCAGAAAGAAATCTTATCTAGTACTTGATCATATCCCATCATCTTCACTTAATCCACCTTCTTTCTTCTTTTCTTGACTGTAATAATGTTATCCTCCAGTCTGATCAGTCAGTCAAGAAATTGATCTCTTTTAAGACTAAAACATGCTGATAGATGGAGAAAAGGATACAATGAATGTTTCTGTTCAAAAGTCAAGCTCGTAATAATACTGACTAAAGTTTCATGATCTGTGTAGAAGTGTGCATTAGCATGCAGAAACACATCATCATTGATGAGTATCATTAATATGCAGTAATTAAAGAGCACCTAGTGTGGCAATTGTAGTGACTTCTGATAGCGTGGTCTGAAGTTGCTGCTACTTTTTACATTCACTCAGTGCATTCATTTAAACTGAAATGTCTGAAATCAGTATTTCATGTAAATTCATTTGTATGGTCATTTGGGGCAAGTTAAAAGACAGAACATGGAAAACAAACCATATGTGCTCTTTGTAAGGATGTGAAGTAGTTCTTTGTACTGAAGGGACGAGGCAGGGGAGATGGTAAGTCCTTTCACATGCTTTTGTGTTCCTGGCAAAAAGAGAATACACCTGTGGCTGTAAGTATTCCGGGCTAAAACTTGCTCACCTGTTATTCATGTCAGTGTTCCCTTTCTCATTTGAGCAGTCCCGTTGAAATTAACAGGAATGTTGAGGAGAGTAGGCCTGGGAAGGACAGATCCCGTCTCTAAAGATGTATGTCTAGTGAGCATCAAGAGGCGTTGCTTGCCGGCAGAGCTGACGACTTAATCCTGGCAGCCCGGGATTTTAACTTGGATCCTGTTTGAGTTGGTTTACAATTCTGCAGCGGAAGTCATATGGTAACTATTTTGATATACCATTGAGATATCTGCCAAAACTGTTGGAATAACAGACATAATGTTTTCTGTGCCCAGGGATTTACTGATGGAGATCTGTCAAAAATTCAGTTTGGAGGAGCTAACGTCTCGGGATTTCAGATAGTTGACTATGATGATCCTCTGGTGTCAAAATTTATACAACGCTGGTCAACACTGGAGGAAAAAGAATATCCTGGTGCACACACTAGTACAATTAAGGTATGTCTTACATTTATTTTGACCATGACAGACGTACAGGAAGTGAGGGAATGGGAATAGAAAGACAAGAGACAGAGAAAGCCCTTCAAAATCAGCTGTACCAACACAATTTTATATTTCTCTGGGGTACTTTCAACACTGTCTATCATAGGACTGGTTGAGCAGAGATGCTGCACTGTCAAAAATGTTCAAGACAACTTTAATTTTTCTTGTGTTGCTGTAAATCTGCACCTGACAGTTTGTTAGGTAATGGTTTTGGATGTGATGATTTATTAAGTATCTACTGAGTTTTTTGTCTTTTCTCTTTCTTTGTTATGAAATGTTTTAAAGGCAAATACGTAGTCATATGTAGGCTTCCAGGGAGCACAGGTCTAGCACTTTCTGATATAACAATCTCCTAAAGAAATGGTGAGACAGTTTGAGACAGATGCCTAAATGCTGCAAAGACTTTTAAAATTAAATGGTATGCCAGAGGTACTGAATCATGGTCTGATTTCAGGCCTGAGTGGCACAAGATGTGACACTGGGCAAGTGTTTAATTTTATCTAAGTTTTACCTCAGGAAAAAAATAGGATAATAGTACCTTCTTATCTTCTGTGACCATTATGAGGATCAGTTAGTGCTTGCAACATGTTAAAAAGAATAACACCATTTTAAAGCTAAATAATTTTCTTTTAAGTAATAGAATAAAAAATGTTATTAAGAATGAGTATACTTAAATAACTCTAAAATTTATTAAGACAAAAAGATAAATGGCAAATGTTCTAGTGTCACTTTTATTTGTGCTATAATTTGAATTTGAAGCATATTTTTGATATATGATGAGATGGATAAGAAGTTTCAGCAAGGAATGGAAGAACCATTCTTCTTAAATTCCTGGAACAAAAAAACCTTTAAAGCACACAACCTTAATTTAAACTAAAAAATAAAGTTTATAGATTCCTTTTTTTCTGAGGCCAGATGTGGGGGTGACAGTAAAAGTTATGATTTTTCTGTGGTTATTTTTGTATTTTAAAATCTTTATAACAGAATAAGTGAATTTCTCATTTGAAGTTTGACAAAATAAACGAGAGTCTGTGTCATGCCTTTAGATACATTCATCTTACATACATGTCATATATGTGATAAATATTGGTCTCATTTAGGGAAAAAAGGGAAGAGATGTGGCTGTAGGTGATTGTTACAATTCTTTTGCCTCTCTGACTCTTGAGTGCACAAATCTACCAACCTACCTACTAATGTTGCAGAATTGTGGTCTGGAAATAATCACTGTGAAAGGCATGACTAAAATTAAAAGTCTAGCTGAAACCAAGATGGAGTTTTTCTCATTGATGGAAAAGTAAATCAGTGGGAGACGGTGCAAAGGATTCTGGTACCTCTAGTATTACAGTAGGCGGAAATTTCATTTGTGTTAGATAAGATGAACTGGTTGCAATATTTTATTATAGCATTAAAATCTGTAACTGTATCACAGGTCTTCCTTTTATTTCTCCCATGGTGGGTCCTTTCAAGTCTACTAGAAATTGAAAGGGCTGAAGGAGACTATTTGGACTATCTTATATTTTTGAGGTTTATTTTGTTATGGATAGGAAAAATAGGTGAATTGAAAAACTTTTCATTAATCTTATTAACATAAAACACAGTTTAAATTCAATTTAAAAGGCTAATCTGTCTTCCTTTATATATTGTCTGCTCAAGGACTATACAGGATTGTACTGATGTTCAATCAAAAGATTGAGACTTGTTAAATTATCATATAATCTATCAATGCTAGAGGTACTGATGAGGGGAAAACCATGGATGTATATTCCAATGTTTGGAGAGATTGATTGTATCAATTACTATATTTTTTTGTGTTGCTTTCTATCTTTTACCCTTTTACACGTATTACTAGTCATTTTTGCCTGCTGTTACGTGTAAGAACAGAGACGTCACATTTCATTCCCATCCCTGAGGGAGCTACAGGCAGAGCAGAATCACAGAAATCATAGAAACATGGCAGGAAAGGTCTTTGAGCAGGTATAGCAGAATCAGGTATACCTGTGCATTTCCTGTGATTTCACAGCTTCCCCAAGTGTTCTATTGCAGACCTTAAATAGTCTTATTTTTTGCTTTTCATCTAACCTAAATCAGCCTTTGTATCACTAATCTGTTACTCCCCTTTATCTGTTTCTAATGGATGTGAGGAAGTTCCTTTTGGCTGTCCTTCTTCTGTGTTTGAAGATGGCTGCCATATGTGTCATTGCTTTCCTGCCTGCTAAACTAAATAATCCCCTTTCCTTTGAATTTTCTACTCTCAGATCCTGTTGGTCCGGAACCTTTCTAATTGGTACCCGTCTTCTTTGAAATGCCAGATTGGGTACTGCACCACATCTGAGTGCTGTGCTGTAGAAATCAAAATAATGGTTTCATGTATCTCAGAGGCAGTACTCTTTTCAGGGCTTCCTTTTGTGTTACTCTTTTTTCCTCACCATCATGACACTGTTGAAATATATTTATCATGAGATACACACTTACATCCAGATCTTTTTCTCCATTGCTCTTCTATACTGCTGCCAATTTAGACAGTCTCATATAATATCTGTGCACTTGATCATTCCTTTAAAATACAGGATTTTTTTTATATGGTCTTGTTGAATTACATCCCTTACCTGTTCTTCCTGAACATGCAGTTCCTTCTTGTATTAATATTCCAACTGTGTTTGTTATCCTTTACTTCTTGGAATAGTGTATACGCATCTAAGTTACTGAGCAGGTTAACTCCCTGGTGTCCCATTTGTCCCTTCTGTGATCTTACCAATAACCTTTCTCCCTTTTTGGTTTTGAGGCAGTTGTCCAGATTGTCAGTGGTTATAAATGAGCTTTTGCCATTAGTTCCCATGGAATTTAGGAAGCTGTCACTGCAAATTCCGTATGAAACAGATAGAAAGGCTAATAGAAGTCCTGTGTTATCAGTACAGAAATGAGGGGAGGTTACATGCCCCTAGCAGGTAATGTTATCTCTGGGGCTGCAAATGCTCTCTCATTGCAGGCAATTGCATTGCAACAGTATTGTATTATCTTCCTTTTGTAATCCAAAAGGAAGTATAGATTCAATTTACATTATAAAATGCAAGTCAGTGGAATATGACCAAGCTGACATGACAAGACATATGACAACATCAAAGTACAGTCCTGAAAAGAAAGACATCTCTTTCTAAGATAAAGTCCATTTCTTCAGGAAAGAAAAACATTGTGGAAAATCTTTCACAGATGCCCAGAAGAGGACCTGTATCAAATTGCTTTAAAAATGTATTTTTGCAATTTATAAAATATTAATTACAAGAAAAGGTAGTCTTAGGACATTGCTGAGAAGAGAAATTGTTTTATTTGTTGCTGCACTGTACTCATAAAAACAACAAGATTTGAAGATTAAGTTGTGACACCTAAAACTAGTGCTTTGCTGTCTTTTTACAAAAGGTCTTTTAATTTTTCAAAAGGTGATATATTGTTTACCTCATTAAATTTAGAATATATCTGTTGTAACTGAGGGTGTTATTAGTCTGCAAGTCTAGAAGAGCTGGGTCTTGAAACATACCATGGAGCATCCAGGTCAATTTCTTTGTCAAGTAGCAAAACAAAAGCTACATTAAATTTTATAAGGGCCTGATAATAACAAGTGGAAATCCCCTTTTGATCCATTATTGTGAATTTAAAAATACGCTGGGCTTTGTGAATCTTTGTGTTTCAGATTTTCAGATTTTCAAGCTTCATAATGTTCCCCACTGCCCACCCCCAAGCAATCAATGCATAGTTGAGGTAACAAAAATATAGATTCTTTTTGCCTTCTGTCATGGTTTGACCCAAGCTGGCAGGCAGGACCACACAGCTGCTTGTGCTGCTCCCCTGTCCCCCAGTAGGGCAGGGAGAAGAGGGAGAAAAGGAGGGGAATGGGATAGGGGAAAAAAATCTTGTGGGTTGAGATAAAAGTATTTTAATAGAAACAATAGCAGAAAAGGAAAATAATAATAGTAATTTAACAATAATAATGACAGAAGTCACTCTCACTGCCTGGTGAATTGGCATTGTCCCGAGCAGTGATCTTGGATTCCCACTCCCTGGCCAACCCCCATTTATATACTAAAGATGATGTCTGTGGTACGGGACATCCCATTGGCCGTTCCATGGTTCTGTCTAGGCTCATTCTCAGCCTCTATGGGAAGCTGAAAAAAAGTACTTGAAAAATATAAACACCACCTGGCAACAGCTAAACCAATATGCATTATTGGCATTCCTTTCATACCAAACCTGAAACACAGCAACAGCTAGAAGGAAAATTAACTGTCCCACCTGAAACGAGGAGACCTTCTGATTTTGCCTTCAGTAGTTTCACATTTTCAAGTCTCTTTTTTATAGCCAGGTCATCTAGTCTTTTAGAAAATTATTACAAAATATATATATTTTTTTTCCAAAGATAATGTGGTCCTAGAATTCGAAGTGTTCGTGTAGTACCAAACAGTATGCTTTTTATGATAAAACTGCAAACGTTGAAAACTGCCAATTTTAAACTGTAAGTCAGGAAGAATGAAGCTTGTAATTGAAAGCTGCTAGTTCAACTCTACTGGTGCTGATTTACCTCAAGGTTGGAATACAGAGAACATGCAGACAAATACAAAAGTACTGATTTACCTTGCAGAAATAATTAAAATTTAGATGACGCATTGATAATAAGGAAGAAAGAAGAAAACAATGAAAACATTTCTTCAAACTTGAAATTCAGAAAGCATTTGATCTAGGTATAGGCGACTAAGCAAAAGCATACAATTAATGAATAAGACAATACCTTAATTTTGGGGCATGTCTCTTGTGATTGCAGTGTGTTGGAAAATGGTTTTATAATACCAGGCATTTTAATAAGAGTTATAAGTGATATTCTGTTGCACCTGCTACACTTTTCATGGAAAAATGTGATTTGATTATGCCTGACTTCAAGTAGATTATAATCGATTTATAAATAAGAATTTAAAAATGTAGTTAATTTCAGTATTTATTATGTAATTTAATCAGGAACTGAACTGGAGTCAATGTTTGTTTTTTTTTTAGGTGTCCATGTAAAACTGGAGGTTTGTGAGATTTTTTTCTGCATATGTTTTCCAGTCCTTGTGTTTTTGTTTGCTGGACATAAAAAATATACATCTAGCAGTTGGCTTTCTAGCTGCCTGGTTTCACTGGGCTTTGAATCCTAGTATTCAATTTTCTCTACTTGCAAAAAAATGTATGAAAAATGTAGGCATAAAAAATTGCAGTGTTAAACTTCATGCTTCTTTTAGTAGCTTAAGGCTCTTCTGCATAAGTAATCACTCATTCCGGCATAGTTGGTTTGTTTGGTTTTGTTGTGTTGTTTTTTTTTTTTTTTAAGGAAAACTCAATTAAAGAATGGAACATTTAGTCAGTGAAAACAGCGGGTGGTTTGAGGCAATATCTGTAGATTTGTTTCAGACATACAAAGGGCCTATTGACCCAGCTTCTTCGATCCTGCAAGTAAAAGTGGCTGAACTGTGCTAAAGCAAAAGTATTTGCCAGACTTCCGAAAACAACAGAGCCAAGTCCTGATGTCTCTATGCAGCTTTGTTTCTTTGAATTTGAATCCACTTATTCTTACTAATTACGAGTGTTTAAGGACCTTCAGTGAACAAAGTCAAATGGATTTTTCCAGCCTATTTTTCTAGGAACTCTTTATCATTTTTCTCAACCAGCAATTCACCTGAATATGATTGATATAAACAGAAGAAAGCTACTATTCCTACATGCTCCAGGTGCTCAGCGAGATCAGGCATGCCTCTGGCCTCACCAAGATCAATGTCATTTGGGACAGGGGAGCTTGATGGAAAAATGGGGATAAGAGGACAAGGGGGAATGATAAACAAAGATGAAAAGTAGTAGTAGTAGGAATGTGTCATTCAAAACAAGGGGTCAGCAAAGTGGAAACAGCCTTTTGGGATGTAAGTGAAAGGCACAGAAGGGTGGTGGCTCAGAGCTGGAGAGGCATCTGTGGCCAGATGTTTCTTGGGAAAAGTGCTGAGGATCACTAAAAGATCATTTAGTATGGCTTTATTTAAAGGCTAATCAAAAATTTCAATCTAAAGAATCCTCATATGAAATTCCAATTTGGAATAATTTTTGTTGGAGTGTTGTTCAGTGTCTATGGTAAATAATTCCATCAATCTATGTAGGACTTTTTGTTGACTGTGAGTAAAAATTATATAGCTGAAGAGCCTAATGGAATTTTCAGGTTCTTATTGTTCATGTAGTATCAGTTGTTTTATAAAATAGAATTATCTGATCTCTAATCTGTCTTATTCCATTTTCATTAATTGTACTAACCATGAGTTATTCTACTAGAAAATGGTATGGAATACATATTTATGATCATGTCAGTAACTTTCTTTTGGTTAAAAACTCAACCCAAAGATACTTACCATAATTAATAATGCTTGGATAGCCATTTTTATCATAAAAAGAGCAGAGATTGAAGATGGTATTTCAGTAAATTAGCATTTTATATTTTAAAATTTATATCTGCTGTAAGTCACATATGCTTACTGATTTATGACTGACATTAATTTTTGAAGAGGAAGTGACTTTTCTGGTAGAACATAGGAATTTAAAAAGACTCAAATGTATTTTTAAGGTAAAGCAATAAAGAAAGAAAAAAAAGAAACAAAAAACCCCCACAAAACAACAAACAACCACACCCCCCAAAAAAACCCCAAATCAAATCCAAACCCCCCACTTTAACACTTCAAACATTCATACTGGCTCTTTCAAGTCGTTTTCTTACAGCATGATTTTTCAGAGAAGTCTTTTTGCCTTCCTGTTTGTGCATTTTGTTTTCATACTCTGCTTTAAATTTTCCTACTTGGTCTGTTTTCACTGTTATAACCATAGGCTTCAGTTTTTGCTGCTGGACCCTGCTGATT
This sequence comes from Calidris pugnax, assembly GCF_001431845.1. Classification (NCBI taxonomy): domain Eukaryota; kingdom Metazoa; phylum Chordata; class Aves; order Charadriiformes; family Scolopacidae; genus Calidris; species Calidris pugnax. The sequence goes on along the minus strand of NW_015090774.1, from coordinate 4,938,363 downwards.
TTTAACACACTGAAAGTGGCGTACTTTTCTGTAGCTTACCCTTCAAGAAAGGGGTTTTACATAATCATATAGTGATGATTAAAAAGGCCTATGGTCTTTGTGGTTTACAGTAAATGAAAGGTGATTTTATCATCAGTGGCATTACTGTTTTGCAAATGCATTCAGTTTAAAGTTAGAAATAAAATTACACAAATAATTGTAAAATCTTACTTATTTTGTCAGTATGTATATTTTCAAAAAGTGGCATGGAGTAGAAGAAAACAACATCTTTTTATATAAGTAAAATGATACGGGTTCAAATGCAAATAATTGGTTTTATTATTTCTGTCAAGCTCTATGGATTCAAATCCAAGTAATTGGTTTTAATTTTTATAAAGCTCTATGTTTTTTGGTGATTTAAAGTTCACCAGGAGTAAGCTTTAGGTTTGAGAGTTAGGAAGGTTTAAAAAGCTCCTAGAAAAATGGAAAAGAACAGGGCAAGGATTAATAGACTTTTTAAGGAACTTAACAAAAAGAAATGAGGTTGGATAGTAAACTTTTCAGCCATTGAATAATGACTGGAGATTTTAAGAATCTCCGTGATTTGAGGTTCAAAGTTGTTGCACAAATGTAGTGAATGTACAATTTACATTTGTACAAATATGTAAATTATGAATAGTTTAGAGTTCTGTCTGCCTTTACTGTAAGGAGAGATTAGGTGTCCTCCTGATTTATTTATTTTTATTTATTTAGGCTTTTTCAGAGGGACAAGGAAATGTATGAGGTAGAGATTTGCCCTAAAAGCTACTGTACTCCTTTTAAGATCTTGCTTTAATACTTGATAGTTATTTGTTCTCGTTGAGAAGTGTTTAATGGAAAGAGATTTTTGTATTGCAGCATAGTATGATAGATGAAGAAAAAAGGCTGCAGCTGTGAACGCGTTTTTGTTTTGGGTTTGATTGGATTTTTTTTTAGTACTAGCATATAAACTGCCATGTTGTTTTTAATGGCACTGGCCAGGAGAACGCTTTGCAGAACTTGGCATCTACTTCATTGACTTTCAATTGCTTATACATGATTATTGGAGCAACAGCAAAATAAAAGCCTTATCCAGCAGTGCGCTGTACTATAGCATTGTTACTGATGGCTCAGTAGTCAATATTGAATCTCCTCACCAGCTGACCCATTGGCCATGATCAACAAATCTGGGACAAAATCACACGGTGGACCCAGAGTAAATGGCAGGACATTTCTGAAAGCCCATCTTTCTGTGGGCACAGATGGCTTAGTTGAGACAACAGTCACAGGATTCTTAAACTTGCCTGACATGGAGGAGCTCTTCCTCTGTAATGCATTTTCAGAAAATAAAGGAGGCACAATGTTAGGCTAATTTGACCTTCTGGATAAAGGAAGGGATAAATTCCCACACAACTTCTCCCATAACACTCCTGAATGAGTATAAGACATGAATGCTGACTTCCTGTTCTTTTGAACGGAAAAAGGTCTGGAACTTCAGTAGAATCAAATGCCAGTGCCATTAATAAGATCTGGCACTGTTCTGCTTCCTCCTGGAAGACAGAGGGTTCACTTTGTTGCCAAGACTTTTGCCCAGATCCCTAATTTTTTGCTTCTCTGACATCTTTCTGATATTTTGAAGAAATGTCTGTTTTACAGCAGCAATAGCTTTTCTCTTTAGCCATTGCATTAAATCCAATGGAAGACCAAAGTACTTTAAAACTTCTGTCCTCACTGTAAAAAAAAAAAGAAAAAAAAGCTGGTACCTGCATTCTTTTTTTTGGTGCTGAATTAGCACCTCTGATGACTGTAGTGAGAAGAGTGTTCTTCTGGATTGGAAGTAATCTAGGGGGAGGAATTACAGCCCAGGAGTCTCCTTCCTATTAGAGTAGTAGGTGAAATAGGTAGAAAGGCCAAGCACCTCGGAGTTCATAAATCTTGTGATCTTTGCTATATTCTGTTTTAAAAGGAATGAAAGAAGGTCACTTTCTTCTATAAATATCCTACAGTGGGAGTGTTAGCACAATTGAAGTGCCCCAGTCTTGTCAGCATCTGCTGGATGTGCTATGAGCATGTCTTTTACGTAGGAGTTGGATTTCCAGGGATGTGGGCTTAGGCCGGTTCCTACCTACTGGGCTAGAAACCAAAGCTGTTCGGGATGTTCCTAGAAAGCAGCCTTTCTAAACTAAACAAGAGGATACCTAAAGAATATAAACATATCACAAAAATCGGCAGGTTTTCTGGATAGCAGTTTTGGACCTGAACACTTAAATTTTTCTAAGGTGACAGGTTTCTTAAGGCATTCTTTGCATCTGATGTTCTGCCCAAAATATTATGGCATTTCAGAACAAAAATACCTATTATTTGGTTACCTGTTCTGTGCACACAGAATGCTGGAATTGCATTTAAATAAAGGCTATCATCACAGCATAAGTTGATCTGACAACCTCTGGAAACAAAATCTAATAAAGGTGCTATATTCTTCAAGATGAAGAGGGCTTGATCTTTAACCCCATCTTTACTGAGATCGATTTCTTAAGAAGTTAAAGATCCAGTAATTTTAAATTTTATTCATTTTTCTTCCCCTTTTAGTCTGGACCAGGATTGTTATAAAAAATTTACAAATAGTCAGCTGGTATTTCCAATATCTTACATATATATGCAGCATATATGCAGTATTTTCAGCTGGAAGCAAGTCTGTTGTAAAGACTGCCTGTTTTCACAAGAGGTCCATTCTAATGTAAAGATCAATCAGGAAGAGCCAAGCATTCAGTCTTTTCTGGGCTCCCTGACCTCTACCTCATGTCCCCAGTGCTTGAAACATGCCCATAGGTAACGGAGATGCTCCTGTACTTACAGCTCATTTGCAGTTTGAATGGCAGCCAGCCCAAACGCTGCCTCATACAGATCCCACTCGTGCCAATGCCTGCACAGAACAAATGAGAACAATGCACGATTATGGGTACAATTAAAAACCATCTGGATTTACAATGACATTTATCTGTACAATATTTGACAATGTCTCTTATTTCTATTGAAAGTAACTGTTTGCATTCCCATGCTCCATTCCCAAGGCATCCTGAAGGAGGTAGCCATTTCCTATCGGTTTGTCGATTTTCTACTAACTCTTTCATCTTAAAATGTTTTCCAAAATGCATGTAATACTGTCAGTTTCAAAATAACCCCCAGATATGTTAACTAAAGAAAGAACCTTAAGAAATAGGGTCCCAAGTTGCATTAGGTTAGCTACCTAGAAAGTCACAGGAGGTAGTTACCCCATTCCTTTTCTAGTTCTTTGCAAATAACTGTCTCTCATTCCTTTTGCTTATGGGTTTATATATGTATATACCTGTTTTTTATATATATAATATATAAAAAATGTAGGAATGCTTCCAGATCTATATGCCAGTTTCTAGCAGTTACGTCTGAAATTACAAGCAATTTGATAGAGTTTTGTGACTGTTTTGACCAAAAAGCACAACTATAATACAAAGCACTGTGAAAAGGCAATTCTGCTTTTGTGGTATATACTGAATTTTGTTGTGGAAAAAAATGCACAGAATTCAGATGAGGGATTTTATTGAATATAATTCTCAGAGCAAAATAAAGCTGTACCATGTATTAAAACAAGACACCATTTGGTATCCCAATTTAGTCTGTGTATAGTTTAGTGAAGTATTACAATCAGAGTGATAAAATGCGTAGAGAACCATTGGGAAAAAATTGCTACAGCTCAGTAAGCAGAATGTTTAATATACCACAAGCTATAAGAACACACAGTTTGTGTCTTTACTGCCTTTGATGTATATTTGTTGATATTTAAGTATGTTTAAATATAAGGGAAAATGCTGAAAATTTGCTTATACCCATTGATTCCACCCACTTATTCTTGCAACAAAGAACATTTCCTACATTACCTCTCTTTGAATCTTACCTCTCTCCAAGGAAAAACATTTGCATATGATTTTAGACCTCCTTTCTCTTAACCTCAGTTAGTGACTGCATCCCTTCCGCTATCCCAATAGCAGCCCCCCATATGTGGTGAGGAACCTTCTTTTGTGCTTGTTTCAGACAGGTTTCAGCCTTCTTGAACACTGCTTCAGCTGAATACACCATTCTAGCCAAGATCTCCCTTGTGTCTTGTATACTAGCACTGTGTTCTTTGACTTGGCTGGTACAGTTTCTGCCCAAAATATCCTATTATTTTGTTTGTCTTTCTCACTGTTGTGTTAGATTAGGGCTGAACGGCTAGTTCATAGTCCCCTTGAGTGGTTTTAATTTGTTTTTAGTGTGTCTACAGTGTAGACATATGTATCTAAGCTGATTGCCCTGGACTCCTCCAGTAGTCTCAGAAGTCACTGGAGATCAAATTAATGGAATCTAAGGCACAATTCATTTCATCTTAAAGAAGGTGTCTAACAGGTCAAATGAATCACACCTTAAAATGCTTATTTCTCTTCTCTGACTGTAAAAAAAACAACTAGTATGGCAAGAGTAGACTTAGAAATTGCAGATATCCAAATTGAGAAAAAAATTATTTGATAATTTATGATTCAGAATACTCCTCTTTTTTCTTCTTTTAAAAAAATTATTTATTTGTCTTCACATTTTCATTCCCTTTCCACTGCTCAAGTATATTCTTTTATTGCTATATTTTAAGTCTGTAAGCATATCCCTCAACTTTGTGTCTTCAGCACATGGACAGACACAGGGTTAAATACAGGACTAACAGGCTAACATTACATCTTTTTATAATATCTTACAGCTTTAAAATGTATGTATAACAAAATCTAGGGGTGCTTCTGGGGGTGTCTTCTGCAATTTCATCTCCAGAAGATTCAGTTACTGATTGTACGAAATAGGGTATTGGACCTTTTAATTAATGATGTCTGGTATCTTCTGAGTTACTGGAAAACAGCAAAAGTTGCAAAAGTCAATATCTTGCCAGTTTTTCTTTGACAGCACATGTTTAATATCTTCTGCTTAGCCTGGAATGACTTTGTTTTGTTGTTACTTTGCAAATTCATCTTTGCAATTGCATCTTACAAATTTTATTCAAGTCTATAGTACATTTTAAATTTAAGTTGAATAAAGTCACGTATGGACCTGGTGTTTTCTCTGCTTGATGAGAGCATTTATTTAGAGAGGGAGAATTCTTTCCGTATGACATGCATGCAGTTCATGTTTCATAGCAAGTAACATAAAATGCTTAGGCACTTCAGTGCATTATATTATAATCAATATTATCAGTTTATTATTATCATAGGTCTAGAATTAGGAGAAGCAAGATTTTTTTTCATGTTCTTTGTTATGCTTTAATTAATATGGGTGTTTCTGTAGGAACTATAGGATAGTACCTACACCATTTTGTATTAAAGTTGCTGATTTTTATCATGTAAAGTTGAAAGGAACAGAAATTAAGTTAGGAGATTTACACTGCTGTAAAAGTAGTAGGCTGTAAGAGCCAATCCCACTTTAACAGAATAATATACCAAATAGTGCTTCCACTTATTTTAATAATGCGGATCAGAATGTGGATGAATCTCCAGTATAAAACAAAGGGAATCAGGACAGGGCTAATATTCTTTAATTTATGACAATTTTATTTATTATTCAGGCACAGACACCCCTTTACAGGAGCTGGTTATATGTCTATCATTTCTTGCTTATGGTAATGAGTGGCTTTGTTTTAGTTTGTCAACTTTACATCTATTCATTAAGCTATAGATAGTTTTAATGAGCCCCATGAAGTTTATTAAGAGCTGAAAGTGAATGCAGAATAAAGCAGTAAGAAATGATGCATGGGCTGTTTGCTTTCATGACATCTCCAACAACATGAAGGTGTAAGATGCTTGTAAAATATTTTGATATTTTATGTGTGATGACATGTATACACATACAGATATATATTGATAGGCAAAGCCATACACAAACTGAATGCATGACTAAGTTGTGAATATTCTGACCAGTAATTATATATTATAGGGTGAATATTATTGAGATAATACATTAAACATATCCCAGTGATCAAATGAAACATAGAATAACTGGATTAGATAGCACTGTAATGTTTCAATTTCAAGCTCTTATTTTCTCTGCTACCCAAAGTTTCCGTGGTTAATGACAGTGCTGTATCCACATTTTTTCAAAATGCTCGTTTGGTTCAATATGTACTGCAAAGAACTACACTTAAAGAAGTATTGCTAGTTAGTCCCTGAAAAATGAGTCACAGGCTGTTCGTTCTCCTCTCGTTCTCCTCTCGTTCTCCTCTCGTTCTCCTCTCGTTCTCCTCTCGTTCTCCTCTCGTTCTCCTCTCGTTCTCCTCTCGTTCTCCTCTCGTTCTCCTCTCGTTCTCCTCTCGTTCTCCTCTCGTTCTCCTCTCGTTCTCCTCTCGTTCTCCTCTCGTTCTCCTCTCGTTCTCCTCTCGTTCTCCTCTCGTTCTCCTCTCGTTCTCCTCTCGTTCTCCTCTCGTTCTCCTCTCGTTCTCCTCTCGTTCTCCTCTCGTTCTCCTCTCGTTCTCCTCTCGTTCTCCTCTCGTTCTCCTCTCGTTCTCCTCTCGTTCTCCTCTCGTTCTCCTCTCGTTCTCCTCTCGTTCTCCTCGTCCATGTCTACCACTTAGTCACTGCTACTGCAGTAGTAGAAAGTAGTATCGGCTCCAGCCAGTCCTTCACTTCATTCTTCTGCTGTTCTGATCCCTGATTTCTGTACAAGTCACTGGGAGAACTTCCATGAGAAGATTCATATTAATCACTCAGTAAGCCTAAATATCTGAAAAAGAGTCCCACCTCCCTTTTCTTCCTCTCCAAGGTCTAACAGTTGCATACAAAAATGACCTCAATTCAGGAGCCTGCCTTGATTACAATTACAAGAGCCTTCTGCATGACTTGAGCTAGCTAATTAAAATTCTCATTAAAGTCTGAGCCATTGAAGCAAAGAGCCAATATATCATTTCTCTCCACTTTACAGTTTATGTATTTTCAGCATCTAATAGCCTTCATAGGGATCATTGGATTCATTCATGAGGCTGTAAGTAGTTATTTTCTGGCCCATACATCCAAAAATGTTCCTTGTATTTGACATGATTGCAGTGTTCTGGACTCATAAGGCCCGTCCAACATAGCCCTCAGTGTATGTGCACTTGTGGCTTCTGTTCAGTTAGTTAAGATGTAAAATTTTCCAGTCATTGAAGATACCTGCTTTTGACTGTTTAGCCCGTGTCTAATACATGTGTTTGCAGGCTTCTTCTCTGATGTCTCTAAAGCTGTAAAGCTCCTTATATTGTGTCAGATTAGGATCATGGAGCTCTTCCTTGCCTATATTGGTCTTTGAGGGGCACCACTTACTCCAGACATCTCAGCGCAAAACCTGGTTTTGCACAGTGTTGACAGGGTATTGCATACTTGAAAATAGCTACCCCTGAGTTTTTATATTTAACAAAGTCAAGCACATGTATATAGAAATATATGTTTGGTTTTCTGTGTATCAGTATGTGGTCTAAAGAACTGTATATAAATGCATCTCCATGAAGAGTGCAATCAGAGGAACAACTTCTTGGTTTTAGAGGCTAACTCAAGTTAAATTGTGGAAATTATTTCTTTTTTTCCCTTTCACCTCCATGGACTTCCAGCCATATCTGCAAACAGAAATGTTACACAGTTGGAGTGAGAAAGGAATGTAATTCACACTGAAGAAAAGCTGTAAATCTTCAGTTTAAACTTATTTAAACTAAACTCAGCCCCTAACCATTCTAATTGGAGAACACTTCATTAATTTGCATAGATGACCCTCAGAGTGTAGTGACCTCCAAACTAATGAAAAACTGGTCTAATTTCAAGTATATCTTACTGTCCTTTTTATTTTTAATAAGTTTCTGTGTTTAATGTGGATTGGAAGGTGTAGTGAAGCTGAAGCTGGTTTTTAATCAAATATTTTCATTTCTCTTCACTGTTTTTAATCAAATATTTTCACTTCTTTTCAGTATACATCTGCTCTGACCTATGATGCTGTTCAAGTGATGACTGAAGCTTTCCGTAATTTGCGTAAACAGAGGATTGAGATCTCCAGAAGAGGAAATGCTGGAGATTGTCTTGCAAATCCAGCTGTACCCTGGGGTCATGGTGTAGAAATAGAAAGGGCATTGAAACAGGTAGCTTCCCTGGAGCGAATGCTGGGATGAGTGCATGTGTGAATTTTCTATAAATACTTGAAAAGAACCGTCCAGTCTTCTAACCTACCTGGATCTTTCTGGGAATAATGTGGAAGTGAACTCCTCAGGAACATGTCTCATACTAAGATAATATATTGCATATAGAAAAGAGTCTAAACTGAACGTTTTTGAAATATCAATACATTTATGGAAGTGCAAAATGCATTTTCTAAAAAGAAACACACTTAATTCTTCTACCACTTTCATTTTCATCTGTGTAGGTTCAGGTGGAAGGTCTGACAGGCAATATAAAGTTTGATCAGAATGGAAAGAGAATCAATTTTACAATAAACGTCATGGAACTCAAGAGTACTGGTCCTCGGAAGGTAATTTGAATTGTCTCACAGTGTCTTTAAAGATTTTACCATGCTAAGCAGTGGGTTAAGGTAGGTAATGAAACACTGTAGATTAATTAAAGCATGAGTTGCTATAATATTCATAGCTGTATCTACAATGGTCTTGCAGAACAAAGTAAAAATCTGTATTGTTTCTTTCTAACAAATACAAGTTGTTATTTCTGGTAAGTACTGCATAAGAGTATTTTCAGTTTTGTGGATTAAACTTTTTGCTTTCTGATCTGAATTGCTAAATGTGAACTAGTATTTGGGGAGATATGCTTCTGAATGACAAATGGAGAATCCTGCTTTTCAGTGATGTTTCTTTAAATGTGATTATCTTTCTACTCTAATTCCAAACCTTTCAGGAAAATCCAGTTTCTCATATCTTCCTAATTTGGAGTATTTCGTAACCCTTTCAATCCTACAGTATGTGATATTAATACTAAAACATGTTAAAAGTGTGAATGGAAAAGGTATACTGGTACAACAAATTGATGTAAACAAATATCGTTAGTTGAATCTTTTTACTATTTGTTACAGTCTTTAACTACATAAATAGAAATATTTACACTGGGAAATCCATAGCTAAAGTTTAGACATGGATTAAATGTTAAGAGCGTAAATCAAGGGCACAGTAATAACTTTATGCTTTATCTTTTCTATGAAAGTTCATATTCACTGGTGTCTATGCATCCTATAAACTCTCTTTAGATTGGATATTGGAGTGAAGTGGACAAAATGGTTGTGAATCCTCTTGATGGCCCTCTTGGAAATGAATCTTCAGGACTAGAGAATAAGACTATTATTGTCACCACTATTTTGGTAATTAACCTCGTATTTTGTCAAAAGGCAGTCTGTCCTACAGTGATTTGTTTCTCATCATTATGCTAGTTTAAATACACTGTCTTATTATTATTTGAGGTTGTGACCTGTTACTCACTATGATACATAAATAAAATCTGGAAGTTAAGGAAATGTATGTGATTCAGTATTCTGGTTTTGTTCTGTAGAAGAGAAACGGTCATTGAATAAGCATCCTTGAAAGTTAAAATTTTTAGACTTGAAAAGGGAAATTAAATACCTGCTTTCAAAGGAGAGGAGCTTTGTCTGAGAGGCAGAACCAGTGTTAGTTTTGGAGAATGGAACTTGCCAAAAAGCAAAGAGACTGCTTCTTATGCTTCAGAATTGTAGCTGCTTTCGATTGTTGCAGTGTAAATTAAAACATTAGTTTTACAACATTAGAAGTTGTATTTTAGTTGTCTAGTAAATAACATTATGTACTGTCACTTTTTATGTAAGCTACACAGCTTCTGTATCAGTTTGAAGAAGTCACAGGCTGGCACAGGTATTTCACTGCATGCAAGAGCAGTTCAGTAGCAACTGAGCAAAAGAGGAGATACATCACTTTAATATGACTTATGACTCATCACCAGTTTTGCTGATGATAGAACTTTACTGCATAGTTATAGATAACTTACCTATTGTTTGTGTAGTAGTTCAATAAAGATACAGCCTGGAGAGCCTGAAGTGTTTTCCCAGGGAGGGATGTGGTGGTGAAATAGGAAGGAATTTTCTTGTATTAAGACAACAACAAAAGCAACTAAATACCTTTGCCTTCTTCCATCCAAACTATATGAGAGAAAGAAACTGATTTTGGAACTTACTTTTTCTTCTCTGAATACATAACTCCTGTTAACATTCATGGTCATTATTAACATACTGCTGGGAATCGCTATGCCTGTAAGTATTGTTATTTATGTATGACTGTAGAGAATGTAGTTTTAAATTTGCTAAGGACACGTCACATTAATAATTAACATATACATGGTATGTATGATTCAGATGTTATCTTCTCTCTTTTTTTCACATGTTAAAGGAAACATATTAATCTATGAAGTGCACAACTGATACATCTGTCTCTTTACCGAGTAGCTAAGGCAAGTTCTTTCTGTGCAGGAGTCCCCATACGTCATGATGAAGAAAAATCATGAAATGCTTGAAGGAAATGATCGATATGAGGGCTATTGTGTGGACTTAGCTACAGAAATTGCTAAACACTGTGGATTCAAATATAAGCTCACAATTGTTGGGGATGGCAAGTATGGGGCGAGGGATGCAGACACGAAAATCTGGAATGGGATGGTTGGAGAACTTGTTTATGGGGTAAGAAAATCTTTTTTAATAAAGCCATTAAAGCTAATTGATGGAAGGAGTGGGATTTGCTTTAATTTTCTCTGCAGACTAGTGGAAAATTATCTGTTTACTTTGATAGAGAATTAGTAACTTGTATTGGCATGAAAAGTTTTGAAAGTGAAAAATGGAATTAGATCTTAAATGCAAATGATTTTGGGGGGAAGTGAGTGCATATTTCATCCTTCTGACCAGGTGAAAGGCAGTGTACTTTACTAACACAAATGTGATATACCTTTAAAAGGGAATGTGTGAAAAGGGAAGCTTGGAATATGCCAACCATATGGTTATATGCATTTCAGTAAGAGGAGGTTCAACTAAAAATTTCTGAAGTTTTTGACAGGGTGTTCTTGTTGAAACAAATGTTGCTGGTGTCTCTGCTGTCCTACTTTCCATTTGTGAAATGCAATAGAAACTAAACCCATTCTTTGCTCTGATGATTGTATTAGCTATTATTTGCTCTTTTTCTTCCTTTACAGAAAGCCGATATTGCAATCGCTCCATTAACTATAACATTGGTGAGAGAAGAAGTGATTGACTTCTCAAAGCCCTTTATGAGCCTGGGGATATCTATAATGATCAAGAAGCCTCAGAAGTCCAAGCCAGGAGTGTTTTCATTTCTTGATCCGTTAGCATATGAAATCTGGATGTGCATTGTTTTTGCCTACATTGGGGTCAGTGTAGTTTTATTCCTGGTCAGCAGATTTAGCCCATACGAGTGGCACACTGAGGAATTTGAAGATGGAAGAGAAACCCAAACTAATGAATCAACTAATGAATTTGGGATATTTAATAGTCTCTGGTTTTCCCTGGGTGCCTTTATGCAGCAAGGATGCGATATTTCGCCAAGGTTGGTTACTCGCCCATTTCAACTTTGTGCATTTTAGGTCTCAGCCATCTCAGCCAGAGGAGGTTCATGGTGCATATATTTTCACTCTCAGAAATAAATTGCTATGTTTTTTCCCTCCCTAAAATCACAAAAGTCCTTGAAATAAAAGCGGTTGTCTGTGACATAGGGTCACAATGTATTTGATCGATGTCTTAATGTCGATCATGCATTTGGCAAGTGAAATTATATACACCATGCAGAGACTGTAAAATGCATGAGGTTCAAGTCATTCCATGCCTTCTTGGAGGGGTACCGTGTTTTTGCTGCATATTCCCATTTTACAGTTGACAGTGCATATGGTTCACAACAACTGTAATGGGAAAAAAGGGTAACATACTAGTCACGAACCACACAGGCAGCACTTTCCCTCAAAACTCACTACATATCATAACACAGTTATTAACCCACTGATTTTTTACAGGAGAGCCTTGAGCTGAAATAAAAGTCATGTGATAGCTCTAATTTCATGTGAACAATTGCAAAACACTGTTGTTTTTCCATGGCCTAGTTTTAGAAAAGTCACAAAGGAGATTGCTGAAATGAATTTGAAGGTCCAGTTTATAAATGCTGAATTCCTCATGGATTTTCACCTACTTTATTAGGGACAACTGTAAAGCACTTACGTTAATTCCTTTGCAGCTCATTAAATATTCTATTTCCCTTGTGCACAACTGGTTCTAGCCTTGATTCAGCAAAGTGGTAAGTGGGTAGGTAATTAACTACTTGCTGCTTGAAGGAACTATAGTAACCAGTGAAATAGGGCAACTGGGTTTAAGGAAATCCAATCAGAAGACCTAGCTAATTATACTAAGCAATTTAGCTTTCTTCTAAACTTCCTAAATTAAGACAGGAAACAGGTCAATTTCTAGTGAGTCTAGTGGTTAGTGTGCAAAATAAATCACACCAAGGGAGCACTTCTTAGATACAAGTCATGCATCCCAAAAGGCAACAGCAGCTTTTTAAGTTGTTCTACTGCAGAAATAGCAGAGCATTTATTGTGTGAGAACTTTATCATTTCTCTGTAAAGGCTGGCATATCACACTGAGATATGCACCTTTACGATGAAAGATGTGATGAATTTGGCATATAACACAATAAGAATTGTAGACAAGAAACAAGGCAGTGAAGAGAGAGCAAATTGTTTCAGGTCATGAGAAGGCGTGTTAATTTCAGTCCTGTGATGTCTTTGTATCGATTACACACTTCACAGGTTGAGTTGTCTGCAAAGTCCCCTATTAGATACAAAATTATTTTTATTGAATCAAGGCCATAGTAGAATAATGATTTTTTTTGTTGTTATTATTTTACTGGCTATTTAAGCATGACAGTTGTTGTGCATGGTTTGATAACTTTTAAAAGGTGATGTAAGAATAATGATAGTAAATGGTCATCATAAAATGTGTATGAAACTCAATTTTTGAGATTCAAGATTCAGTGAAGTGAACTTTATTTCATTGCAAACATATTTTTGAGGAAAGTGGTTAGTTTATATACTACCTGTTTAACATAGAAAAGGGCTAAAACCACCTTAGTTATTTTTGTTCTTGCACTAAAACTATCACTATGGCATTTGAACTCCCTGCAAATGAATCAAAATAGATATGAAAAGGAGTATCTTCAGGCATCAGCAAAATATCTTTGGGAAGTTAAATTTTACATTATTACTACTATTCTTTTTCTAGTAAAATGACAACCAGTGTAAGAATTTTAGAGTGGACAAGTAACTAGAGCTTTCTGACTTCGGAAAAAAAAGGTGGTGCTGAGTAAGACTGAGCCACCTGGAAACTGGTCTGCGGTAGCAGTCTCCATGTTGCCATCGTGGGTAGCACAGAAACAATAGAGTAGAATAGAATAGAATGATATATTAAAGATAATGATAACTTACAGCAAAGTTATCCTCATCTTTTTTGGGATGTGAGTGTATTCTTAGTACTGCCATAAAATACCGTTGTAAGTATAAAATGTAGTGCACAAATTTAGGTAATTGTGCACAGAAATGGTTATTTTAATATTTAATGATCTGATGAGTGAGGTGCTTGTAAAGTATGGGTTCAGACTAGCATATAATTTTCAATCTTTAGAAACTTTTCAAGATGTACATAAGAAAATAAATTATTTATTTAACTGGGACAAACCTTTTGGGAAAATTTTGAATAAAAATGACGCCCAAAAAAATTTTACTTATAAAATGTTATGTGGGAGCATAATATCTGAAATGGCATTGAGCTTATTCTTTTTTTGCAAAGTTGGTGGCAACCAACTGAGAGATCTTGGCCTTTTGCAGATTATCATTTGTAGTAGGTGTCATCAATACAATATAAAGTACCATAAAATCAGCTGTCAGTAAATACACATTGTCAGAGATCTTGCCTTGCAAATATATATTTCTTATATAATTGAATATTTTAATTGTAGAATTATTTTATACTCAGATTACCTCCATCTCAAAACAAGTCTGCAATATTTTTTCAAAGGTGACAGAAATCACGTTTCCAGAATGCATCTTAGTTTATTAGTTTATTAGTTAGTTGATTATCATTTGTAGTAGGTGTCATCAATACAATATAAAGTACCATAAAATCAGCTGTCAGTAAATACACATTGTCAGAGATCTTGCCTTGCAAATATATATTTCTTATATAATTGAATATTTTAATTGTAGAATTATTTTATACTCAGATTACCTCCATCTCAAAACAAGTCTGCAATATTTTTTTAAAGGTGACAGAATTTTTTTTTCCAGAATGCATCTTAGTTTATTAGTTTATTAGTTAGTTTATGATAACCTCTTTTCTATGGTCCTTTTTAACAATGAACCTTATCTGACTGGACTTTCATGTAGTAAATTAGTGAGTCTCTTGTGACGTGGATTAAATCTTTTAATATCTGAATTATCACAGTGATTTTATACAATAGCACTTAGTAAAAATAATTTGTCCAGAATTGGCTCTATTTATTTTTGTTCCCAGTTTAATAAATCAGCTTTACATAAAGACCATGTTTAAACATTTATATATATAGTTATATCTATCTGTATAAGTATTTTGTCAGGATTAAAATCTCATTCACAGGACAGTAGGCTGGGTGAGTGATTTGTAATTTGTTTACTTAATAGATATAGAAATCACATCAAGACGTACCTAAACTACTGCAGCACATTAGTACTAGACTTTCAACTACATGCCAGATAATTAAGCACATCTCCAAAGATTATGTATTCCTTCCTATAATGTCTCGTTTGGAAACAAAGTAGTAAGTAATTTCAAAGCTTAAAGGATCGTTAAGAAAATGTCAAGTTTGACAATTATGGCAATATCAATAATTCTCTTCTATTCATTTTCTAGTATAGAAAATAATTGAATTTCTCTAGTTGTGTGCTCTGTGCTGTTTTATATATTTTCTTGAGTTCTCTTTTTTTCTCTCTTCTTGAGCAGGAGAAGCAAAACAAAGATCCCTAAGAGCCCACCTGCTGCAGTTAAAAACTTCAGATTACTATTATTTAAAAATATACTTTCTTCACCGTTTTTCTGTATTATCACTGATTGTTTTATGTTCAGTCCGTAGTCTGTTAAATGCTTGTTTCTTTGGAAAGTTGTGTGCCTTTTTAGTTTATGGATATTCCCGGGGCCATTTTTTACTGCAAATAATGCTATTTGTTTCTCGGTATAGATTGTCTACAGCAATATAACCCATTTTTTTTGTGGAAAACAGTCTTTTTCCAAATGCCTTAGGAAAATAAGCAAGGCACTTAATTTTTAAGGGCATACTGGTTTATCTGAAAGCACTGCTTCACTGATTTTGTTTGATCCTCTTCATAATGTCACACAAATTCACTTCAGAGGCAACAACAAGCTTATGTGTTAAATATAGCACATTATGACGGGAGCAGTTTCCTTTCAGGGTGTTCATAACTTTGAAGAACTAGATCACTAAATTCTCCATAAAATAAACTCTGGAGTCCTGATTTCGGCAAAATCCAGATTTAGTGGAGGATGCCACGATTTCCTGTCTGATTAGTATGCAGAGTTGCACTATGAGATAGCCTGAAATGCTTCCCTAAAATATACTGCATCATTTGCATAAAAGTGATAACGTGTATTCCTTTTTAGGACTTTCATTTCACTTTACAAATCCATTTCATACTTGTTATTAGATCCCTGTCTGGGCGCATTGTTGGAGGTGTGTGGTGGTTCTTTACCCTCATCATAATCTCATCCTACACGGCTAACTTAGCTGCCTTCCTGACCGTTGAGAGGATGGTGTCTCCCATTGAAAGTGCAGAGGATCTTTCCAAGCAAACAGAAATTGCTTATGGGACATTAGATTCTGGCTCCACTAAAGAGTTTTTTAGGGTAAGAATTTCTACTTTATAGATTTCTATTTTGTTTTAAATAGGTCTTTTCTCATGTAAATGTGTTTTCCCTGGGCTTAATAAAAGGTTGCTGTAAAAATGTGACACGTGCATCCTAACTTGCAAGTATAAGTGGTTTTGTTTATTCATTGTCATTATATTATCTATATATAAGTATAAGGGTCATGTTATAAATATGCAAAGCAAAAGTGACTGCAAGGAATTACCTAAAAAACACTCCACTGTAAAGTAAAAAATAAGGGAGTCGATGTCTTTATCTAAGCTGTAAGGCTATTTAACAGCTGTGCTGTATTTTAGGTAGTCTCACAGTGAGGAGGGGACATAGGAAGGTGCACAGTCATGCTCTAATAAGTATTCCACGTGATTTTTCAAGTTTGCAGATGGTGAATGGGATACAACTGTTAGCTGCAGTAGTAAATCCATGCCTGCTTTTGAAGACAGTTACTATTTGTATTTGCATTATAGTAATGCCTTGGAAGCCTGTCATTCCTCATCTTCTACTTCTGGGTATTTCGGTTTATAAAAATGCATGAGACTTACAATGTGTGAGTCTCAGGGTGCCCTTGAGACACCAGCTAACAAGGTGAAATCCATCCAGCAGATGAGACCCTAGGGCTGCTGGGAAAAATACTGGGACTGTTTTGCCCTGTCTGTGTGCTCTGGGTGTCTCTCCCTGTAAGATGGAAGTGGATCTGAAGTGCTACAAATGTGTGTCGTTCTCATGTTTTTTTCAATGGATGATGATGATGTTAGGTTAAAACAAAAAGTAATTTAAAAAAGTTATAAAGAATACATTTACATTTCAAACATAGCCTGCCATGAAAGTGAAATGAAACAAGTTCTAACAAATATTTTTATGTACTGTATAGTTAGAGTAGTAACTGCTGGATTATGGTTTTCACTGGATTCAGTAAATGCATACTTAACTGGTAACATACGGTGTGTAAGATAGTAAAAATGAGATCAGGTTTGTGCTAAGAGTGTTTAGAAGTGTTCAGAATCATACGAGCACATGTTTCTGGCTTTGTGAGCATGAACCTTTTAGATCATGGCCATACTGGAGGTTGAATGTGGACTAACAGTAGGTCAGGTCAGTTCTTTTGAAAAGTTTCTCTTTAGAGATTTTTAAGTTTTCCTTTAAAACAAAAAATGTTTGTATGTGCATGCATCAGTATCTAGTTTTTGTTTTCCTAGCAAATATATACATCTTTCAAATGACACTTATAAACTGTATACTAGTATTGCTGGTGATTACCTAAACATTAGTAACTTGGGCATATTCTGCACCTTTTTATTTGACTCTGCAGAAACAAGGCTATAATAATCTCTGGAAATTTCTTCTCAGCAATTTCTATCACATACAAGTTGGTGCATTTCGTGTAATGCAACTTTTTAGCCTGATGGCTCTATCTACTACTTACAGAAAATCACTTAAACTTGCCCCGTTATTTTTCAAGAAATAATAGCTATCAGAATTTCTTTCTAGAAATTCAAGTTTTAGGAACGTAATGCTAGTCTCTAGCACTAAGGAGACTAAAAATTCACCCAGAGCATTTCTGTGACTGGATTGGAGTGGATATGTGATTTTTATATGACCTGAAATTAGGACTCAAATTCTTTCAACAGTTGGAAACATTTTGAATATTTTTCTAACAGAAAGCTGAAATGGACGGGCTTTTTCTCTGTCACTGTCATGAATTAAAAAAAAAAAAAAAAAAATTAGGTTTTTTTTTTAAAATAATGGAGGGAGGGGTTTTTCTCTGTCCCTTTCATTAAATAAAAAAAAAAAAAAAAAAATTAGGTTTTTTTTTTCCACAGTCTGTTTTCTCTTCAAGAAGTTGCATTATTTGCAAGTTTGTTTTCTATTGATGGAGTGTATACTGAATCTGAATTTTCATTAGTAGAGCCCTAATTCCTGGAACAGCACAAAAGTAGGGATTGTTGTATACTGAGGATAAGAACAGTAAACTGAATTTTCTTTGCTACTTAAACATGTTTTCTGATAATACTTTACACAAGTGAAAGAGATGTTTCTCAGCATTTTTCAAAAAGGAATTGTCAACAATAAGCTAGATGGTGGCAGGTATTTGAAAAATCCTATCCTGAATAGCGGAATATATGTATGCAATGTTAATTGAAAGAGGTGGGTTCGAGTCTTTTAGGTATGTCAGGGAGTCACATTAGTTTGTTCTCTGTTTTGTTTTAGGATTCTAGTGTTTCAACCACCTGCGGTAGGTACATACTAGTTGAGGTCTGCAATGGCTGTGGCTGACTCCAGTGGCTACCATGGTGAATGGAGTAATTCAGATACAGGTTAGAAAAACCCAGGTGGAGGAAGGATAGTGGCTTACCACACGCCCTACAGACAGTGGGAGAGTAGGTGTGCAAGCTAGTCCATGTCACCTGACTTGGAGATAACAGCCTTGGCACTCAAGGCAAAAGAGGTATTTATTGTCTTTGCACTTTCCCCTGTTTTAGCTACCTCCCTAGCTTTAGAAGTGGTACAGACTAGTAGGAGGTATTCTTGCCAACAGTGAGTAGAGCATCATTTGGCATTGAATCCAGAAACATAACTGAGGAAAAGGGATGAAAAGGCAAGGTATTGTACTGTAGTGTTCCTAGTGCTGCTTTAAGATGACAATCAGAAGCTTGGTACAACCTGCATAGAAGATATCAGTGCAGAAATAATGGATTTAACAGTATTTAGAAAAAGAAAAAAGTAATGACAGAGCTTTGCTGAGCAGTAAACATCAGCAGGAAACTATTACTTCTTAGTAATAATGTTATAGATATACATATTTTCTTCAATGGCAGATCTGTCAGGTCTCTTGATTATATGTTTGTAAATACCAGAATGCGTAGTAGTTTTCCTAAGAAAATGTCATAGCTGCTACTAGGAGAAATGTGAGTATGGTCAAAATTTTCAGAGTTCTGTTCCACTGAGTTGGGCTACTTACCTCTTTTGATACTTACTGGTGCCTTTCTCTTAGGGATAGTGCTTTTAGAGTTCTTAGTGCAACTGAAAGCTAAATGAAGATATAGAGTGTATTGCTGTAGCATTTTCTCTTGGATTTACAGCCTGAAGTCATGGGCAAAACATTGAAGAAAATATGTGTGGCTGTGGTTTTCCAGAAGTGTGTTGTTTTTCTCAAATCAGTAGCAAGTTGTGGTGAGAATGTGAATAGGACTGCAAGCACAGCTTGGGAGATCCGGGATTCGTTGCGGTTGATCTTATACAGACATATCATCTCTATAATTGTCAGATGGCAGATACTACTTGATGGAACAGTAAATGGTGGGGCAGTGGAATTTCATCACTCCGGTACGTACTGTTCACACTATCCACAGTCACACAGTATTTTCACCTTCATTGATTTCTCAGCAGCTGCTGTAAATGCAGTTGATGTATGCATTAGCCAAGACACATTGGTGAACTTTGAAGGGAAAACAAAGTCACTAACCCAAGAAGACAGGCTACTGCTCACCTAAGACTGCAGAAATTAATTTTAAAGTATTGTCTATATGTGTTAACCCCTGAAGTTGCCTTGCTTACTTTCATGGGCTATGGCACTGGAAGAATGAAGTAAAGTGTAAGTATGCAAGCTTAACACTGGAACGTTTCCATGCTTTCCACCTGCTTGAAGGCATATTCAAAATTAATATCAAAGTGATACAAAGAGAACAAAGGCTAATTATTTTTAAACTTTCATCATGTTTTTGCTGTATGCCTAGCTCTACTCATCAAAAATATGTACGAACCTGAAAGACAAATGAAATCTATCATGCTACCTTTCTTTCCACTTTGAAAGATGAATTGAAACTAGTCCCATGTATAAGGTAAGAAAGCATCTCAAAAAGAAAAAGTGACGAGCAGAGAAATAATCAGACTAATTTACATTCTCTATTTCTGCATTAGATTTACTTTAAATCTTTTTATATCTGCCTATTTTTGAACCAACAGTGTGTCATTGACAGACCAATCTGTTTTGGTTGCCTTTAAGAGCAGATCGTCTGCCAAAGTAAAAGCACGTACAACTGCTCCATAACAAAGAAGTATTCTTTAGCTTTGATTGCAAAGACTATGCAAGAGTTACTTACTGTTGTTTAAGAGACAAGAGTTTCAGAATGAAAAGTTGGGCATGGGAAAAATGCCAGAAGGATGGTAGTTCTCGCTGTCTTATAAAGATGTCCTCTTCTGTAGCGAAAAGCCACCAACAAACATAAGAACAACTGACAAGACCCTTTGAGTCGCTTCTTTAGCGAAAGAGTTGTCTGTTGGGAGGCAAAGAAAATTTGGCCTGAAGATTAGTAATATTGTATTTTCTGAAGATCTTCAACAAGGTCCAGTACCTCTAGATTTATGAGTACTTTGAAATATTTTTTTAACTTATAAAGGTATTTAAATTGATAACTTTATTACAAGAGGTTATGCAAAAAAAAGAGAGAAAGCTTACAGCAGTCTGTCTGTGAACCTCAGTCTGCCTTTAATACCCATCAAGACATGCAAGCTTCTATAAAAACCCCACAGGAAATCTCTAAAACCAGTGAGAAGAGAAGAAACACTCATGATTTTTTAAATGGAATTGAGATAAAAAATTATGAATTGTGCCTCTGCCTCAACTTTTGAAGTTTGAGATGTAGAAGACCTATAGAACATATGCTTCCAGAGTTAAATTTTGACTAGCTCCACAGAAGTCTTTGAGAGGTGAAGGAGACAAAACAACCAGTTATGAAATCTTCTGTAACTTTTACCATGGACTTAGTTCCTTGAGAGGCAAGGCATTTCATGACTCTGTGGAGGAGATACGATTAGAGTTTGGCTTCTTAAGTTTAACAGAAAAAGAAGGTACGTAGCTGAAATACAGAGGAGAGGTAGATCTCAGCACTGAGATAATGGAAAGACCACCCTTTGTATCCAATAGCATATTAATGGAGATATGGTTATATTTTTTTGTGGTCTAGAGGGTTCAAGTTATTAATTTTCAGTTGTTTTCTTGTTTTTTGAGGTCTTTGCATCTGGGCAACACAAAAAATGATTGATTTAGGCCATTGTGAAAGTAGTTTTAAAAGAAAGAATGCAGTAATCAACACATCCTTTTCTTCCTCAAACCATCTCTTTGTTATTTTTCAGACTTCATTTTTTAATCCCTCTGCATTACCCAATATCCTAATGTCTTTTGCAGACACCTCAGTGAGCCTAGTGACCAAAACACTGTGGTGCTTCAGAGACCTTGTTATATATATTACTCAGCTTAATTTCAAATCAGTATTTGCATAATACTTATTAAAAATAAAATATATTCCTTTCTAATAGAATTTTCCTTCCTTTTTTTGTAAGGACAAATTCTGTCTGATAAAAGAAACATACTATTCCCTGATGTTCTTTTTCAAGTTTTCATCAAGTTTTCTTAGATGTTCTAATCAAAGCATTCTCTGTATTAGGTGATTTTGTGCTGGGCAAAAGTGAATTTGCAGCAGTATGGTTTGAAGATTCTCCAGTGTTGTGTAATTTATTTTATAAACTGATGCACTCTAAAATAAGTATAAATAAGTATAAGTTCTGTTTGCACTGCTTCTGGGGGCAGATCATACCATAAAACCACATTTGTTATGGTTAGAAACATTATTTTATTTTCCAGCCTAAATGTATTTACGTTTAGTTTATCCTCAATTATCACAGTACATTAATAATTATTATGTAAATTTTTTTACTTCTCTCTGATGCATTAATACAGACCAAGTAAGGGTTTTTTCCCTGAGCTTTCATCTCATATCAACAAAACTGTATTTATTTTTGATTTCCAAGCAAGGCATTTTGGTCCCCGATCATCTCAATGCTATCTGAGGTCTCAGCAGTACTTAGCACAAAAACAAATACTTCTCTGCCTTTTCTGGAAATAACTTTCTCCCAATTGTATCACACTGTTTTCTGGTAATCATTTTTATCATAATGATAGATTTGCATTTCTTCTCTTCTGTTTTTATCAACTGAAGGTCTTCAATTTTATTGCAGATTTTCTTATTGGTCCCAAAGTGCTGGTCCATGCTTTTCATCTGGAAAGTTTCATTTCATTTCTATCATTCTAGTGCTCAGAACATTCCACTTATCATATATAACAAATAAATAGTTTCCCATTGTCTGGCCTAATGTGTTTTGATATCCCAATTTCCTTTCTCATCAAAAACAAAGCTAAAGTATACATTTAGATTATGGTCCTATGTGTAGATTGTCTTTGTTCTCTGCATTTCTTCCCACCCCACAGCAGACGTACTTTCCTTTCTCCATTCTTTTTTCACCCATGAGGTTCAAAAATCTGCCGCTGTTTGCTCTTTTTTTCAGTTCAGTTTATACGACATACCATTTCCTTTATGTTATCGGGTTTCCCCTGATCAAATCAAGATCCTACTTACAAATCTGTGTTTGTATTACAGTGATGTAGCAAAGCTGTAATAGTAGATACTGCAACATGACTGTAGTACAGCTGTCCCTCTGTCAGGGCTTTTATTACAGTAAAGGTAGTTCTAGGAGCGGACAGCATATTTTCCTTGTTACCAGCACTTCAAAAAGAACAGATGAATTTAGGTCATCATTGTGGAAATCAGTTTGTGTGACATTTATCTGCGTTTTTCATGAAAGGAGATTGAAATGGTTGGCTTTGATTTTATGGATATGCTGAATGATGGGGAGGAATTTCAATTCTGTTGAGATTGAAATTAATCAGTCTCAGAGGAGGATTCCTTTCAGTGAGTATTTTAACAGCTATTAAATGGTCTTGAAACTTTAACACCAACATCCTTTTGTAAGACAAGCCTTCCTGAATGCTTAACTCTTTAAATCACATGAAGAATATGATGACTACGTAAAGTCCTTGTCTCACATTCTTGGAGAAAATTATTTAAAGTAGGCTTTTGAGAAATAAGTTCTTGGGGTAGAATGTTTTACAGTTTTTATTAATAAGACCAAATTTATTAAATATATTTTAAGTAGCTCAATTGGAAACTGGAAAGCCATAAAACTTCATCTTGAGAACACGTAACGAATTTTTACCAGTACTGAATAAAATTATCAATATATTACAAAATTTAGATCTTCCATGTATTTGAACTTTTCATTCACCTCAAGTATTCACCCAGTACAAACAAATTTTAATATTTTAAAGTACTTAATCTTGAGCAACTTAAAGAGGCTGAAAAACTACTTTTGTTCTTTTCTATGTTTTTTGGTTGTATCAATAATTGATTTACTGTGTAAATTGGCACAGTAGATTTGTTGTTAGACTTTCTAGCTGCTGATGTCGATACCAGTTCCTGTCCTTTTATTCAGTGTGGAGGGTCAACAGGATGGTTACACAAACCATATTTGAGAATTAAAGTTCTGCTCCTGCCGTACAAGATCATCATCTAGTAGAATGTTGGTAGTCTGAGGAACTATTTCTGTCAATGACATACTAATTACAGCACCCCAATTTTAAGAATAGTTCTTTGAATGACAAAATGGAAAAGTTATCTGATGACCCACAAAATACAGTTAATTAATTTCATAATGCTTTGCATAATTTAATTTCCTAATGAGTTTCTTAATGAAGGCAGTATTTTACATTTAAATGGGATGTGTACTTTTTAACAATAATAATAATTTTGCTAGTCAAAATGCCCAGTGAAACATGATATATTAAAAAACAACAAAAAAAAGGCATTAGGTCCTGGGGCATTTTTGTATCAGTTACTGTATTTTCACAGAAGTGGTAAATAATGGGAGAGAAAATGTTCATTGTGAATGTTAGGGTCTTGTACTGTCATGTTCGTGTTGATTGTAATACCAAAGTTATAATTAGCTTTTAACATTTCATATACGTGCTGGAGTGTCACCTTGCAGTGGCAATCAGCTACAGTAATTAAGAGCAGCGCAGATTATGTAAATATTCTTGCATTCTTGTAGTCAAATAATACAGCAATCTACAATGGTTCTGTCATTTGGATCACATGATAGAAAGTTGTGGTGGTGTTTATGGAGCACTGCTGTGCTTTTAGGCTTTTGGTGCCATTAAAGAAGACACGAGAGAGACGTGAAAGCCCAACATGCACACAGGGCATCCTGCAGTCACAAGAATTGTGTTTCCTCATGATTTAGTCCACTCTTGCTGATGACAGCATGGTTTTCCAAGTGCAGTTTAAGGAGATTGAGAAGATTATTTGCATAGGAATAAAATATATGGTCAACTATAGCACTGGCCAAATTTAAATAAAATGTACTGTGCTTTTATTTTTCATGATGTATTTGAATTAGGACAAGTGTACGTGCTTTTTTTGAGGTATCAGATAATGCTGGCTTTAATGAGTGTGTGTGCGCGCGCAGAATGCTGCGTGAAGGTCTCTTAACACTGCCCTTTTTTACATCCTTTAGCTCTACCTTTCAAATAAAAGACATTCTGAAAACAAAATGAAGGAAATAAAATGACACAGTTTTGAAAACAGAATGTATTATTAAATATAATGTGTAGCAATATAAACAAAAACCTTAGAAGTCACAACTATGCCCTAGCTAGTGGTTCGTTCCTCTTCTTTTTTATGACCCTAGAAAGGTAAAGCACTCGGTAGGCATCAGGACTCTGAGCTGTATGAATTCCAGCATGATGTTTTTCAGTGTTCATGGCTGCAGAAGACTCTGCGATTATGGCAAATTCTGAGTGTTATTTTCTAGTGATGTTTTTCATTACAGGTTCTCATTTCCATGGTTGCTGGGTCAGGTATTCCTAAGTTCATTTATATGGCAAGAACCCTGTGAGCCATCTAGTGGGAGGTTTCTTCTTAACACTTGACCATTTGGGAAATCTGTTCCTTTTCCCATTGAACCGTCCAGCACCAGCCCCTCAGCCTGTCATGGGATTTCCCTCATCCTTCTCACTTACCTGTTGTGATCAGGTTTTTGTGAAGTGACAGTGGGAAATGAGGAGCTGTGTTTTTCTGAAGTTGAATGACAAAGGCGGAACAAACTTTACTACTTGGTGTATTCTAAAACCTGTAAAAGCTCGTTTTAATCAACCAGGAAACAATGGAGCAAGAAAGGCAGGCAGTTAAGTCAGTTTGTGAACCTGTTCATGACAGTTATCTAATGGGAATAAAGAATGTTTATTTATATAGTATTTGAATGTTTGTACAAGAAGAAAATAATGTTTTAAGTGCCAGCATAAGCTCTTCTTCAACATGGGATCCAAATGCCTTCTAATGAAAGTTATAGCGATGGGCATCTGGATGTATAGTGTCTGCTTTGGTTGAACTGAACCATTTAATACAGAATAAAGAATGTTTATTTATATAGTATTTGAATGTTTGTACAAGAAGAAAATAATGTTTTAAGTGCCAGCATAAGCTCTTCTTCAACATGGGATCCAAATGCCTTCTAATGAAAGTTATAGCGATGGGCATCTGGATGTATAGTGTCTGCTTTGGTTGAACTGAACCATTTAACACAGCTCTAAACTAACTTTGAGTTTCCCCCTTTTATAAAGCAAACCTATGGTAATTTATGAAGTATCACTGTAATGATTTTTATAAGACTATTGGAAGCTTGAAGCCCCTTGCTTAGTTCATAGCGGTAAGTTCCATGCAGCAAGTTGGACGTACACTGCTAAATGAATGTTGATGTTTGTAGGAATGGGATGGAGAATCTAGGTTTAATTAGGGAGTAAGTTTAGAGAATGTGAATTCTGGGAAGGTTGAGCTCCTTCATATGAGGTTACTGAGTCCAAGCCTGAGTGGGCTAAGGAAGGAGGAGATTGAGCACCCTGCAGAGCTAAGCACTGGTAGCTCCTCTTGCAGGGAAGTGAGTCACGGCAGCAGGACTCAGAGAGGAGATGACAGACAGCTGTGCACT
>NW_015090774.1:4875000-4907500 GCF_001431845.1 Calidris pugnax | reverse complement strand
GTATGTATTGTTGCTGTTCCTCCACGTTCCCGGTCAGTAACGAACTGAATGACCAGTTACTGACTGCAAGTCCTTCGGTGAATGTTGGTCGTCCTGGCATAGATGTGCTTGACTAAGTGTAGCTCAGCTTTTGCTTTAGTTGTTTGTTTTCATTTGCTAAAGGCTTTCTAAAGGAACTGCAAAAAAGATCTGATTCTCCTCTCGCTTACTCTAGAGTAAGTCAAGAGTAACCCCATTGAAGCCAATGGAGTTACACTGCTGCCAGCCCCATGTAAGGAAGAAGAGAATCAGGCCCCTCTGTCTCAAACACTGAATTTCTGTAATGTATCATTTTATTTTTCTCTCTCTTTCTTAAGATGACCTTGAATGATGCCATGAGGAGCAAGGCAAGGCTGTCAATTACAGGAAGTACTGGAGAAAATGGACGTGTTATGACTCCAGAATTTCCAAAAGCAGTGCATGCAGTACCTTACGTGAGTCCTGGCATGGGAATGAATGTCAGTGTGACTGATCTCTCGTGATTGATAAGAACCTTTTGAGTGCCTTACACAATGGTTTTCTTGTGCGTTTATTGTCAAAGTGGTGAGAGGCATCCAGTATCTTGAAGACTTTTCTTTCAGCCAAGAATTCTTATATTTGTGGAGTTCATCTTGGATTGTAATGAATGCTTAGTTCAAAACACAACACCATTTTCTACACAAGTTCAAGATGAAGCTTGACTGACATGCACAGCTAACATGGAAGTACTGTAATCTAACTGAAGTCGTTGTACAGGCAACACACCAGTTTCTGCAGCCACCGTTGTTAGTCCCTTGGTTCATATTGACTTAAGCACACTTGACATCAATTGCATCAAGATGTGACATGTTTTATAAGAAAAAAAAAAACATTTAAAATGAAAAAAATATTTTTAGGTATTTTCACAAACAAAAACTGGCTTTTAAATAAATTTGCTTCCATAATGGTTGTTATAAGCAAAAGAAAAAAAAAAAAAAAAAAAAAAAAGAAAAAAAAGAAAAAAAGAAATCTAGACTGCGGGGAAGTGGAATATGAAAATAAGGCTTAAAGCATCAGTTCCATATTTTTCAAAGCCAAATATGTTATGTTGAGAAGAGAAGAAATAATAAGTAAAAGGTTCAAATCTTGTAATTTAATATTGTTATTAAAACTTTGCTGTATATCCTATTCTTTAACATTTGGTGTTAATATAAAATTACTTGGCGATGCTTGACATTTGAAATAAACTTTTTTCTATGGTTTTATTTGCAAGTGTTCCATTAATTTTACTAGCTACTGTTGGATTATAAAGAGTCTGAAATCTAAAAGGACACTGTCAAGGTTGGGTCAGTGTTTTAGTTTCTGGCAGTGTCGCCACCCCCAGCTCACTTGAATCTGTTCAACTTTTTTTTTTTCCTACAGACGAGCCCAAGCTGTGATGCCCAGATATGCGTTTTGAACTCTGAAGATCAAGGTTGTTCTGGGTTAGAGTGGTACTTCATACCAGCACATGAGGAGTCAGATAGGTGCTGATTTAGAGCTCCTCTTAACTCTGACATACAGGGACTTATGATCCAAAGATTTGGTTCATATCTATCTCTACTTTTGTACAATTGCGTTCATAAATACATGTACAGAGAGAGAAGACTATTGGTAAAAACTGATAAATGGCAAGCAGTAAAATAGCGTTAAATATTTTTTTAAAGTATGAAGCAAATACAGATCTCAAATTGTTCCTTTAAGGAAGCAGTTTTCAAACTGTTAAAAGGTAATTCTAAGCAGTAGCTAGTAAAGTTCTTTGTTGTGGAAAAAAAACCCCAAAACCTTGGCAATGTCTTTTTAAATTAAGTTCGATAATAACTCGAATTAGATGCAAGTCTGTACTGATGAAATTTTTAAAACTTTCCTGAGTCTTAATCATTATGAATAGTCTTTGCAATCTCAAGTTACCATACATTTTAATTATGTGTATTTAAAAATGATAACTCTACTTACAAAGCAAAAAGGAATCCTAGGAGGGGTGCAATAACGTTAATTTAAATGCTAATGCAAATCAAAGCAACATCATGTTTCTCCGGCTTTCCCTGTAGATAAAACTCTGTACATTTAGTTGAAAAGCTTACATTTTTCTGCATCGTGGATGCATTGCCTCATGCAGTATCAGTAGATCTCTATTTTATTTTTTTCTTGAGTAAAATTTGAAATACGACTTGCAGTTTTAGTTGAAATCCATTTCTTTAGGCTTAAGTAAAGTGTTTACTGAACATCGGAGAAGACAGAGCCTTTATCAGAAACTTGAAGTCCCTTCTTATGGGGAGCCTGTTTCTGCAAAGCACGTGAACACAGTGTATGCTCTCAGTGCAGTCAGCAACTGAGGTACATACAGTGTTTTCAATGTCAAACTTAACCAGTAACTTCCCCCTAACAAAACTGAACCGTTTCTTGACACATCTGTAATCCATAGGTGTTCTGTGCATTACTCCTCATCAGGAATGTTGGGGAATGCATTCCAGTTTTTAATGTTCAATGCTAGAATGACCAAACTAAAATAATATTCATATGGTAATCTAAACTTTTTGAAAAAGTAGAATTGCATTACTGTATACAGTGGAAAGCTATTTATTGTACCTCTGGGCTTATTCCTCTAAAAATCGTAGCGTAAAAAAATCTTTGTCAAGCCTGAACTGATGTATATAACTGAAATAATGTAAAGTTATATTTTCATGTTTTTATACTTAACAACATGATGGGAATACATAATGTATGAGTATTTCAATTACAGATAATATTGATTGGATAATACACATCTGAGTTAAAAAGCAGTAATCATAGTTTAATATCCATGTTACAGTACATCAGTATATTGCTATATAAAGTATGTCTGTGTGCATTTAAGTGAAAAGTAGTCAAGAGTGATGAAAGCTGTCCAAGGGTTTTTTATTCATTTTATATGAAAACTGTTATGGAGCAACCAAAATGTTTATGAACTCAAACTTGTGTAAATTTCAAAATGTCCTTTACTGTAGCTTTTTGTTTACAGTATCTTACTTTCTGCTTTGTTAAATGAGTAACGGTACAAAGCTGGACATACTTTCTAAGACATTAACATTTCTGTTTTTTCATGTATACCTATATGACAGAAAATGCTTCTGATTTTATTTTTCAATCTAACACATGATGGCTTTTCTGGAGTGTTGTATAAACTTCAATCATACATAAAAAATCTTCTTAAAAAAGGCAAAAGACCTTTAATGTCTGTTTAGTATTATTGAAATCTGGTTTCTTATTTATTATAAATGTATTTTCCTAAGATTTTACATAAAGCAAACCTGTTTGTCCCCACAGACATGAAATTTCCTTGAAGAGTTTTGCAAGGAGAATATAAATCTCCCCCCAAATCATCTTGTCACTCAAGGATAGATTTACTGTAGTTCGCATTATCACGTTATCGTGTTATCACAAACAAAGTAATGTAACTTTCTTGCCAGCAAAATAGTTGTATTTCTGGAATGTAACCTTCTTGATCATGGTTGTAATGGCAGTGTGATAGGATGATAATGCAAGTAGATTAAGTATATATTCAGTAACTCTACTCAAAAATTGTCACTTTGAATCGGTAATTTTTTTACTTCAACAGATTGTTGATGTGTCCAAAGCAGAGAAAGAACCTGAGAAATGGCAAGTATCTTAGATATTATATTAACGGTTGTTGCTACTAGAGATCTAGTGCAATCAAGAGTTCTCTATAATAGCAAACAATTTGAGCTTAAAAGGGTCTGCAATGTGAAAAGTTCAACATTTTTATTTAAATTTATTACACATTTTAATAGAGTGTGTCTCGGAGTATCAGCCTCTTCTTTGGCTAATAGATGTGGATAATATCTTTACACAAAGTACAGTGCACAAATAATTGTATTTTAAAATACAAATATATGATTTCAGCTATCATTTGGTACAGTTAGTTACATGAGTACAGTGGTCACCAGCAAAATCGAATCAGTAGCAGCTGTTTTGCATGATACCCCTACAGGCTACCTGGACCTCTTTCACAGAACTGAAGTTTATTGTTTATTAAATCTTTTCATTTATCCTGTCATGGGGTGATAAAAATTTGCTGTGAGAGACCTAACAGGTCCAAATTATCTTAGGAATTCATATTATATTGAGGACTTAGAATAAAACTCAGCAATTTACTTAGCTGTGGACTTACCTTTGAACATTCTCCCCAGCGTCAGTTTTTCTAGCTAATAGACAGTACGATATACCTGTGTGAGATATAACAGAGTTAGGGAATTGTAGACAGTAATGGCACCTATGTGACAAATTTCATTCAATCTGTGCCTATTATTAGTCTTTCTGAAATTTCTACTCATACAACTTCTAATTCTCTAAACTTTGGGGCTGCTTCAAATAGATCAATGGTAAAATTGCCTTTAAATTGGTCATTTTTTTTTGTCTTGAATGCTCTTTTTCCTGTCTCCCAAAAGAAGTTGTTTGATAAGCATATCTGCATGCAATATCTGGGGACCTACAGGAACTTAAGCGATAACAACTCCATAACAAAGAGTCTTAATTAATTCCTGCTTGCATTTAGTAGGTGTCAACTCCTTGTACCCTGAAGTAACTGTTATATTCATTATGTATCTTTTTTTTTTTAGAGATTTCTGTAAAGTAGTTAATATCACTTTGATGATCACAACTTCAGTTAGAGCCCTTTAGTGCTTTAACATAGAATTTATCAAATTGATACTTTTTAATTTATTGAATTGATAGTCTTTGAAAAAAAGGAATGTCCAAAATAGGATTTTTATAAACAAGTGGCAAAAAGTAGGACATGGTAAGATACAATACAAAAATTCTGAGAATTACAGATCTCACTCATCTGCAGCTTTTACATGAGATGAGGCCTTCCCACAGTCCCTAACCTTATTGTTAGGACACATTCCATGATGTGCTTGCTCTCTTTCCCTCTTGCCCATTAGAACTTAGTTCTAATACATATTTTTAATGCCTGCTTGGTAGCATATGGGAAATATAATAGGAAACATAATTACGGTATATAATACTTACCATAATTTTAAAAAACTTGATTTGGCAGTCATTCAAAATGTTTATTATAGCTCATTGCATATGTCTCTGTATTAATGAAGCAGTGATGATAAAGGTGGGAAAGATATCTCAGGTCATTTAAGCTAAACCCTTAATTCAAGTGGCAGCATCCACCACGCTGTTCTTTGGTCGGTCTCCTTAGTACATCTTTTATTGCTAATGAAAATGAAAATCTGGCTACCTCTGTAGACATCTCAGTACTGTGCTTACCTTAGTAGTAAGAAAATTCTTTATGGCTAAAAGAAAAGCATGATCCCACTCAATTCCACGAAGTTGTTTGCCCAAAGTTGTTCCTCACAATACGTGTACAACTCTCATTTTACAGACAAGGACCATTACTACATGAAAAAGATCACATTTCATTTGTCGTTATTTTTGACGATGTTGACTTTTCAATACTCACTTCTCTGTGTTAAAGCATTTACTCCTATTAGTCTTCCTATTGATATGTTGAAATTGCATCGGTTTATTTATTTGCTTTAAAGATCCTAAACCTAATTTTGAAAATGTATCTTACAGAATAGAAAAGGGGCTGCTAAACATTAGTGGCTAGATCTGCCCCTTGAAATTGTCTTTAATTAGTTCACACCTGGAGGTGGGGGAAATCCTAGAAAAAAAAGGGATGTATCACACGAGCCATGCAGGACTACGTTGCCTCCTTTGCGTCTTTCCATGCCCAGAAGGGAAGCAGGTGGGCAAAGCTGAAGCAGGAGTTGGACAGGCAGTTTCATGTCATTCTTCTGTCCTCTCTCTCTCAGTCCTAAAAGGTGGAGAAACATCCAAAAGAGACACCAGAGATGATTTATTCCTGTTTTCTAAGAGTAGGAAATACACTCACAAAATTTTTTCCTTTTAAAAACCCAGTGTTAGTGCAGTTTTGAAATGGTAATTCTCTGGTTTAGTTCATGGTAAATAATTCTTAGAATTGGAAAATAAAATCTTTTTCCAGAGTCACTTGCTGTCAGTAATGCACACATGTAATAGCTGCTTAGAAGGGGCAGCCCAGAGTCCTTCCAGCATGTGCTTTACTGAAGTATCAACAGCCTCTCGTTAAAAATATACTTGGAGGCTTTTATATGACAACTTTTTATCCAATTTTCAAGTTATGTTGTTACTGCCTGCCCTACAGCACTGTATTCTCTGAGTTAAGAGAAAAATGTAATTAAAGAGGTCAAACTATAGCTCCTTCACTTAATAGTGTGCTTTACAAATAAGGTAGTATTTTTCAGCAGTTGCTTTCCTTATGAGTTTCATTATAAACGGCAGATACATTTTGGGTTCCCTCCTAAATAGCGCAATATTCACAGATTTTTTTTTTTCTGTTTTTGAATGAGCAGATATTTTGTATACTGCCACAACGACTAAGGATATAATAACACAAACTACAGGATTTTTACTCAGGTGCTTGCTTATATTTGTTACTGCTGTTTTTAATAATATCACAAAACTGTTGGAAGAATATTTACATAAATTTGTAACTAAGTGGCTTGGCAGCTAACACAAGTTACCTGTAGCTGGAATTTATCATTTGGTTTCAGCTACTCTGTCTTAAGTAAGCGGAGTTGCTGGTATATGAAAATGAAGATTGTAGATGTGCCAGTATATATGTATGTATACTTACCTATACACAAATATGGAAATGCAATAGCAAAACTAGTGCTGACTTTGATAAGACCATGCTCAAAAATGTTGATAATCAAGCAATAATTCATAATAGGGCCAGTAGCAAGAAAAAGGTTCATAAGCGAGTGCCTTACCACCCTTAGTTTGAATAAATATGGGATCTTATGTTTCCATAGGACAGTGTGATAGTCTCATGGGACTCAAGCAACAGTGAATCCCATAACTTCAAAATCTGGTGTAATTCCTGTGATTGTCTTTGTTCTCACTGACAGGATTAAGTTCTACAGAACTTCCATGAGAAGAATGGAGCTCTTTCACACTAAACTTGGACCTCAGAAAAAAGTCAAAATAAAAGCTATTATATGTGTCATTGCCTCTCACTTCATCACCAGAGATGATGGGTTTATGTATATGCACGTATATGCTTAATTTTTTGAATTACAGTGTCTTACCTATTTAAAAATCCACACGATTTGAGAGGCTCAGGTTTAGTTAAACATTACATGAACAAGGACAAATGAAACATTACTCTTCATAAGCTTTTACTTGATTTTCTGAACCAAAACCTCTATAAGTTAATGCCTCCAGAACAAAATAGCAGGCATTGGCAGGGCTGGATACTACACTACCTACTTTGAACATTGTGCAATAATAAATACTCCTATGGTGCTGTGGCAGAATTCTGTCCACATTTTGTACTATTTTTTTACTGGCATAGACAAACGAGTAGTATAAGCTATAGGAACACTCTCACAGTGTAGGCTTGGCAGCCAATTTTCAGGCAATTTCTATTGACTGGTTGTATCTGTGGCATTACTGTGTTCTTTAAATTTGCAGCTTTGGAATATAAAAATAAAGCATGTGATGAAAAACTGGCTTTATAAAGCCATTATCTTCAGTGAGAGCAGGACTTCGCTCAAAATGCTTTCTTCATCCTGATGCTTATACTTACCTAAAGTACTTGTTTTCCACAGGAATAGTTTTCACTCTTTTTCACTGTATGGTCTTGCTTATTCTAGGGGAGATAAAGATATATAAATATAGATATAGATAGATATTTTTTTTTTTAGCGTTATAGATCCACAGTTAGATGTGGGAGATGTTAATCAGTTCTGCTCAGTCCACCTTATAAGCTGCTCTCTCTAAGAGGTCTTTGTCATTTTGTGCTTGTAATTTACTTTTTGATCTTTTATCCTTGGGAGAGATTTTAGCACGTTGAGGAAAAGAAGCAGCACTGCATACCCTGCTTGCTGATTTGAGATGTTGCCCAAGTCGTTCAAAGTCATTCAGCTGATGAGTATGTCCAGTGACTCACACCTCTTACAGGATCTCTTTCAAACGGCAGGGACAAAGGCTGCTGTGAGGAAAGTGAGGTAATTGATACGCCTCGGTCGGATCCGGCCTCCCTGAAGTCCAGGGAAGCTGGGGCGCCAGGACCAACTCTGAACCTCCCAGTTGTCTGTGTGGAGTCACACAGGGATCTCCCCCGGGTTCACCACGCTTCTGCTCATGCTAGCAAACCTGAATTGATAGCATGGGCAAGATGCAAAAAAACTACTTCTCCACTCTGAACGTGATGCTGAGGTGGAGAACTGTCCCTTTCTTCCCCTGTGCACACTTTCTGAAAAGTTTTTTTCCTTCCCAGCCGTCCATATTCAGCAAATTCAGGATGTAACTTTAGAGAAATTGCATTAATTTAAAATAATCGTGTATTTTCTCATCATAGAGGAAACACAGCATTTACCCTCACTCAAAAAAACTTAAGAACAGCCATCTTGGCTGGCTGAACAATTTTATTGAGACTTTTCTCATATGGCAAAAAAGTCACTACTTTATGAATTGTGACATCATGTATTGTCATAAAAGAAAACGAGTAAGCTTCCAAGTAGACAGGATCATGAGAATGTAGGTGCTTTTGGTAAGATGCTAGCTGCAACTATAGTATGTGGACAGCCTTTCTTTATGCATGTTGTAATATGCTATGTAAATCAGAGGATTATTGGCTTGCAAAGTGATTTTTCTGTGGTGTCAGACCTGTGTAATAATATATATATACATATAATACAATTATGTCATTTTTTTTACTTTTTTAAAGGTTTTCCTTTGATCACTTACACAAACCTAAGTTAGGAGCAATATAAAGAAATGTGAATCAAAGCTGCTCAGTGTGACATCACCTACCTATGCTATTTTCTATTTTTCTTTCTTTATAAATTATCTGTAGAAAAAGCAGTGTCTTGCTAGCAGCAACAGGCAAAAAATAGTGGGTAAAAGAATGCAAACCAAACTACAGTGTGACTATAGGATAGGAGTTTGAAGCCATGACTTGAAACGATGATACTGCTTAGTAAATCACTAGAACTTAAGTTGCCATGGAAGTTAGAAAGTTAGAAGAGGTTCGGTAGGTTTTTGTGGAGTAGCTGAATCTTAGAAATCTGTCATAATGAGTGTAGACACTTTGGGATTTAACACTTAGACCTATCCAGCTTCCAGGTATTAGCTATTTTAGGCTACTTTGTGAAATTGTTATGGGCAGACTTGCTGCCTAGCTAAATCCAGGTCCCATTTTGGCTGCCTGCATTCTGGGGATAAACTGGACCATTGTCTTTCCAAATGAGGAGTTCATGTTTCTTTTCCGTTGCCTTGCTTTGTATTTTAACGTCAATATTTCAATAGCTAACTAGAGTAATTATCTTTCTTTACTTTTCTTTCTGGCAATGCTCTTCAGGCTTTGGTTTTTTTAAAGCTTTTAACTAAAACTGGTAGAAAGTGTTTACTGAGGGGAAATACGGATTAGCAGTCAAGCCAGTGTTTTTTTTAAGACACTGGCTATTTTCTACTGGAAATAAAGAGTATGTCATGCTACAGCAGAGAAGAAAGATACGAAGCACTGCTGCAAGAGGATCTTAGGTAAAATTTTGTTTGGTTTGGTTTGGTTTCAAAAAGCTTTGTCTTTTTATTTGTCTTCCTTTCACTAAAACTTTTCGTTAAAAAGAAAAAAAAGAAAATTAGTCTTCTCTGTAATCATTCTCTGCTATTGCTCTGATGGCATTTGTTGGTGTCAGTGAAGCCATCAGGATACCTTGGGAAATGTTCCCATGTTCATGTAGATAGACGGTAGAACTGCCCAATGTTATAACAGATAATTTCTGTCTGATTTCATTTCCACGTGGAAATGATTGTTCACTTGCTTTGTATAGTTTTGTTTGTGGTGCAGCTACAGACACAGAGATCAGTGGGGAAAAAAATTAGTAACGTTATTTCTTAAAAGAGTAGAGCAGAATATGACAGAGCACTCCTGAAGTCTCTGCAGAAAGATGTTTGAAAAGAAATGCTTTTTAAAAAACTGACTTGCCTCAGAGTATCCCTTAATGCGAGGGGAAACTAAGTGGCTTCTGTGTCCTTCAGTTGTATTCCGCTGAGTAGATAATCCTGTTCTAAAGGTCAAGAGTGTGTAGAGAGGTATTTTTGCAGAATCAGCCCTAACTGGGGACTGAATTCTCTATAAAAATGTAAGTATTGGTATTGAGCATGCAATGAAATGCACAAAGGAATTTTTTTTTAAAAGTAAGTAGCATGATACTCTTTTTTCCGTCAGTTACATCTTCAAACCCAGCAGTGTCAGGGTTTTTACTGGATCGGTACAAAATGCACGTGAATTAATGCTCTGTGTCCTCCTCCTGCAGAATTCCATCACCATTACATAACATTTGCAATATCTAGTGTGGACAGATCTTCTACAGTCGATGTCCTCATAAAAGTCACCACCTTACAAAGCTTAGCTCATGTCTTATTTCAGATTCTAAAGAATTAATCATACACGTAAGTCCTACCATCAAAGTGACTGAAGGAAACTTATTTTTATAATAACCTTCATCTCTGCACAAAGAAGTGTCACCAAATCATTTAGGATCCTTTCCCTACCTGATCATTAGAAAAAGTATAATATTATTACTTGATTTTAATGCAGATTTTCATCCATTATTGTCTTTTGTCTGAAACATCTTGTACACTGGTTTTCTCCCTCTTGGGAACAAAAAGATGACGCATGGGACACCACAGGTATATTTGTGAAACCCTCTGCAGATACTGTCATTTGTATGTATAGGTGCTTGGCTGTTTCTCATCTTAATTCCTCTGAGATCTTTATGGCTGATAAGATTTAAAACTTCCAGACTTTGTCTGCATGTCTTTGTGTTGGAAACCTGTTTTGTAACCTGTTAACATTCCCTCGGTGACCATTAACTAATGATTAATGATGCCATTCAGATACAACATTTAATTTATATAAAGCCTCAAGGCATATACAGTGTTTTACAAATAATTTAGTATTTATGGCACTCTAAAGTGAAAACTTAAGCATGCAAGTTAGGATGGTGAGGATAAGAGATAATAAATGACCAAAGGTACAGGAGAAATAAAATGTGAGATTGCAGGCCGGTTGTGTTGATGTGAACATATACTCTATTTTGTTTTGTATTTAATACTAACGCTTTAATCTTTGGCTCTAAATTTTCTTAATGAAAAATTGGGTAAGATATATAGAGGAAGATCTATATTGCAACTTCTATCAGGTGATACTACTTATTCCAACTAAACAAATTTTTACTCTAATGGTGATAACTGAGGAAACGAAAACCCATTCCCATGAGCATCATATGCTACTGGTTTTATTTAGTGTGGCATTGTTGCTTCTTGGAATATTTCCTTCATTTCTTTTCGGAAGCTTGTCCTTCAGAGAGACATGCAGCTGCAAACATAAAATGCTTATTTTGCAAGTGTCTGGAACTTGCTGAATCATTCTGTCTTTGCCAAATAAGTATTTTTTGTATGTTTCTACTGTGAACTTGAGGAGGTAGTACATTTTGATAGAATTTGAGTTCCAAAATCAAGATATGATACCTAGATGTATGAAAATTAGCTCTTAATTTAGTTTCTTGCCATGACTTAGCTCAGAAGCTTCTATGTCGTCTGCAAGATGAATTGCCCTTTATGTTGTTTTACATGTTAGTGATTGTTATAAATGATAGTAAGAACCATAAAATTTAAACTTTCCATGTTAAAAAACCTTTCCAGTTCCATTTGTCTGTGTGCTTGTGTTCAATCAGCCATGTAAAGTGTCTTATTTCAGATACATTCAATTGTAGTCAGGCCTGTAATTTCCATGCTTATTTGGAGACTTTATTAAATAAATTATGTAGCATTCACTAAACATGGAGTTAATCTTTCTGTTGTTCCTTCAAGTTGGTTCAGACTTGAGACCTGGTTTAGTCATGATATTCTGTAGAAGCGTGGTTGACAAAAGGTATGGACAATGTATTGCCATTCCTCTTGATGGAAGCTTTTTGCCCATCTATTTAACCTGCAGATCACTTTGGGAAAAATTAGTTTAGCCAACGTGAGCAAAAAGATGTTTTACAAACTCCAAAACCACTGTATTCCACTGCCTTACAATCTGCATCACATTCACCTCTAAAGCTCATCTAACCTGATATCTAATAAAAAGATCATTGCATTAAGAATAATAATTTTTATCTATGGGTTACAATTTTTAGAGCTGCACAAAAGGCCTGTTGTTCTTAACTAAAGTGCTGATATTCTCAGTGCTGGTGAAAATGTACTCCTGCCCAAGTAATCTGTGTCTAATAGTGCAGGGCTGGATGACTGTCACTTTTTATGTAAAAGACCTCAATGAATACAAGTCATTCTTGAAGCAGGAAATACCCTGGCCCAGAGTTCAAGAGATTTCCTGCTTCCAGATGCTAGTTTTAAAGGCAGAACAATGATAGATCATAAAAACAGTGCAGGAAGGACTGGGGCTGGGCCATTATGTGGCACAAAGTGCAACACTTGTATGTAAGAGTGAGAACCATAAGCCATTGGAAATTGTAACTTTCCCATTCCCACCTGTCCATCCATTTCTCCATTTCACTTTTCTCTTCAGCTTATGTGGAAAAAATAGAAAAGATAATTACTCATTTTCTTATGCTGAAAAAAAACTCCCCACCCCACTTCAGGCATCAGACGTGGCACATAAAAGCAGATTAGGTTGGTAAAAGCATCCTGCATAGAGTTTACTATGAACTGTCTTCTTATCTTTCAAACTTTCAGTATGTTTGGTATCTAAATTGATCGGTGAAAATCTCTTATAAGCCATTTATCAGATTTTTTTCTCCACATGCCTTTGTCAATTAAGATTTCCCTGGTGATTTCCAAGTCTCCTCAAAAGATTTTTTTATGAAGAAGAAAGTTAGACTGGCAGGAAGATGTTTAAGACATCCTGCTTACAGGGCAATCTGTCCTACTAATGACTGGCAGCGTACCCAGAATAGCAGTCTTCTGAGACAGCTTCAGAGTTTATTTTTCACAGTCACTGTGAAATGAGACAGAAGGAGACAGAAGGAAAAGGTTTTCCATGCACAGAGGTTAAAATATGTCTAGGACACAGAAGTGCTAGCCTGATGAAAAAAAATTGTCCAGAATAGCATTAAAACACCTTAAACCCATGGGGCATTTCCAGGATCACTGAATCACTATTAGGTGATGATTGCCAAGCAATGATTTTAGTAAGTAATGAAATCCCTGAGAATACTAGCTTGTAGAGAGTGACCTTGTACTGGATGATTATGAGGAGATTCAGTATAAATTTAACATAAGGATAAGATCCCTTCCAACTTAAACCATTCTATGATTCCATGATTATGGTTAGGATCTCTCTTTCAGACTGTGGCACATCAGGGCTGGCTCCATACTAATACATCCAGCGGTGCCGATCCCATCTATCCCATTGAACTGCTGCAGCGCTCCCTGGCACACTGTTGGTTGGTGCCAACCAGCCAGGCTCCCAGGCAATTCCCAGGGACAGTTTAGGGATGAGAATGTCCCAATGATCATTTCTGTTCAGCATTTTGTAAGTTGTCATATCATTTTGGCATCTAGGAAAGTTTGCTGTAATAAACAGAGGTTATTGCATGCTCGTTAGTTTGAGCGCATTTTGTTCAGCATGTGGATGCTGAACATTTTGTGGATGTCACCTACAGGAACGAATTAGAATTGGAGGAGTGCAGAGGCTTGAATTTGGAGAAGACGAGGACATTTCTTTGCGCAGTTACACCTGGCAGAGATTTTTATTAAATGCCTTTGCTCCAGTTCCCGCTGGTTGAATACTCACATTAGGAAAGACATCTGAAATAAATGAAGAGATTACCAGAAATACCTAAAGTAATAGGACTGGTTATCTGAGGAAGTTTTAAGAGAGGTCAGAAAGAGTAAGAACACTTTAACAAAAATCAACCTGCAGTAGATTTTCCAAAATCTATTAAAAACCAACTGTATTTTTTTTTTTCACATGGAAATATATGAATACCAAACATGAAAATGTGGAATTGGTCATTAATGACAGTTTAGCTGTAACTCAAAAAGTCAATGCATATTTTGGTTCAGTTTTAACAAGGAAGTCTGGTGCGTAGACTGCAGGTTTCTTCCATAAAGCAAAGGAGCTGTGAGGTAGGAATGTGGACAATGGAGACAGAATTACCTAAGGAAATTTTACACTGGAAGAGGAAATCCAAAAAGGAAATCCAAAACTGTATTTCTGAAAGATCAGTATCAGGTTCAGTTCTGTTATAATACTCAAATAATGACCCTGACACAAGGAGTGGAAAAGTCCTGGTGAAATTAACTTGATGATGCAAACTTAAGACAAAAATGAAGATGAAACGGTAAAAGGGCTGGCTGTGCTTGAGAACTGGAGTTATAGAAGTCTGAATAGCATAAAATGAAAGGCACTTCAGGCCCTCAGAAGAAAAGGTTATGACAGCAGCAAATCAAAGGGGGACCCATGGTTTTGCTTCTAGCACCGGTCGATAGTGAAAGCCCCGTGAAGACTGAAGATTACTTGTACACTGTATTTCAGAAGGATGCTCATGTGGCCTCCAGCAGTTTTTGGGTCAGGGGTTCCCTCAGACACAGATGATATCTTTGCATTTCTTATCCTTTCCAGCAATTTTTCTAATCACTCTGAACTTATCTAAACTTTGGCAACCATAATATCCTGGGACAGGAATGATCATGGTTTAACGAAGCATTGTGCAAAGAATCACTTTTTTTTTTTTTTCCACTTAAGCCTGTTACCTTTTAATTTCCTTTGTTGTTTCCTCATTCTTATACTATGAAATGTCATTAGCAGTTGCTCATTAATTCTTGCTCTGAACTGAGAGGCTCAAAAGCTATCATACAGGAGAAAACTCAAAAGATTGAGCTTCTTTCATGTAACGAAACAAAAGTTGAGGCAGTATGTGACTGCTGTTTATAAGTACAAATGGGAAAGAGCTTCCTCCCAAGAGCGAGAAAAGCTGCTTACTTATAAAAACAATGCTGGCACCAGAACAAGTTGAAAAAATTGACAAGGCATAAATTTAGGGTGGACTGTGAACATTTCTAGTTTCAGAGCAGCAGATCCTCTTGGCAGTCAGGTCAGAGGGCTGTACCCTGCATAACAGTGCATTGGACAGCATGGCTAGGGAACAGCTAATTTTTATAGTAAACAAACTCTTAGAGGACCACTGGCTCCTCATTTACAGAAAATCACCTCAAGCAAGGGTTCGAGAGCTCAAATATATGCCTTCAGATCACCCTATTAGTAACGTCATGAAAATGCATTTTTATGTGTGAAACTTGGTGACTGTGATTCCACAACCCAAAAGGTCCCTTTCCATTGTACGCTCCTACATGGCCTGGCTGCAGAGACGCCTTTGTTCTCATCCTGATTCACAGCCCTGTGTGGTCTCCTGGACTTAGGTATCTATGTCAGCTATTTTGCAAAAAGACAAAAATGCACATTGCCCTTATATCTACTAGCTCAGTGATTGGAGGCGATATAATTTAAAAGAACAAACAAAAATAAAAATCTCTCCCCACTTCTCCCTCCCTCCCCCAAATCCCCCAAAAAAAGTCAAGCACTTGCGTTGAATAAGGGGAACCTTGGTTTCATCTCTTCTGCTGTGAAAAATGTTTATGAAAAATCCCTCTGCAGGTGAAACTGTCATCCCTAATGCTAGCGGGTATTTTCAGAAATGAAATGTCTCCTGGAAAACCAGCTCCATTTTGCAAACAGCAGCTAAACAGCCACTGGACAGGCTCAGTGCAGGAGGGTTGGTAACTTACACTGAAGAGAAGCCAGACCCACTCCTGTTCCAGTGGCTCTAAGACAGAAAAATCTCATGTAGTCAACAAAAGAACTGGAACTCAAGTTGCCTCGCTCATATGGGCATCTTGAAGAGTCAGGCTTCAGCTTTTTCTCAGTTGGGTTTGTCCAACAGAGAGTTAAGTACTCCACAGGAACTGGAGCAACTGCATTAGGGGCAAATATCTTGTCAATTTGGATTATTCTCTGTTTTGCTCCAAGGCTCCTATCCTCTCATTGCCCAACGTACACATTTGTTTGTTTCTGATTTCTGCCTGGAAGAAGCCAGAGAGCTCCCTCTGAGAGAAGAAGTAGGCATTGTTCGTAAGGTAGCTTGGATCCACAGTTCATTCCTGACAGGCAGTATGGATGCAGTGGAACTGAATTTTGTTCGGTGTATGTATTTAG
This sequence comes from Calidris pugnax, assembly GCF_001431845.1. Classification (NCBI taxonomy): domain Eukaryota; kingdom Metazoa; phylum Chordata; class Aves; order Charadriiformes; family Scolopacidae; genus Calidris; species Calidris pugnax. The sequence continues at coordinate 4,891,179 of NW_015090774.1, read as the reverse complement.
GATGCATTGAAAGGTGGTGGCCTTGAAGAGTTTAAATGTGGATCAGGTCTTGATTCCTAAAGCAGGTTACCAAGATGGGAAAGGTGTACACCAAACTGCCAGAGTTATGCCAGAGGTACAATCCCATAAAAGGAAGAGAGGAACACAGCTCAGGTCTCTCACTGTCTGCCTGAGAAGAGGAAACTACAGCGGTGTCGCCTGTGTTCCCTGAGCGGCTGGACTTGGTGATGATAATCTCAGAAGGATAATCACACTGAGAAGATGTAAACACCTCCGAAAGCACAATTACAGGCTGAGATTCAAGCTAGACATTTTGACGTTCAGGTTAATTCAGTTGTACATGCTTTGTGCTATGTCTAAAGCCAGATGTTGAAGTTCCCAGTGATTGATGCTTAGGGAACCCTGGCAGCTCTGAGGAACGAGTGGTAGCTGAGTGCTGAAAAGTGGCGAGGCTTCAAATCTTACATATAGACACCTCTCACAGATCTAGCTGAGAGATTTTCTTGATAAATTCATTAAAATTACCTTGAGTTGGTTGAATAAGTTACAAATGAGGTATGAGTAACCTCTGCCTTCATACTGATGTCGGTGAGGGTAACCTTGATAAGGAGTCGCAATCTGTTTTTTTTATTCTCTCCAAAGAGAACACACTCGATGTGCTGAAGTACAAAACTTGCAGAATAGAAAAGAAGTCTGAAAGAAATTGTCTTAAATAGAATATCCTGTGCCAAGACGTGAGCTGGCGTTGGAGATGTTTTTAAGGTCTCTGATCTTTAGTTGCTGGTATTTTTTTTAATAGAAAAAGAGGAAAAATGTGTAAAACCCAAAGCTGCTCAACCTTGATTACTGGTATTTTATGCTAAATACGGTCGTTCCTGCCAAAAACATTAAGCTGGCAAAGAGAAGCTTAGATGTCTCATTATACTATTGCCAAGAAAGACATGATTTTGAAAGCTTTACAGGGTGGACCCAGAGGCTCTTGCTGCCAATCTGCTCTGGTATTCACTACAGAATGAGCAGAATCAGTGTTTTTTTGAAGAAACGGTGCTTCAGGCTTCTCTGGATGTGCACTGAATGGATTTTAACAATGATGTGTATTTACGTAATGACTCTGAGGATCTTTGTTTTGCTTTATGGTGCAGGCTGTACTAGATTTTAAACAAACCAACAGAATTCAGAATGTGTGTTTGTCTCTAAAAGCCTAAGTAAGGAAAATTGTGAAGTAGTGCTGCTAAAGCATGAAGTGAAAAATGAAGACCTGAAATCTCACGGTACTCTACAAGAGGATGCACCAGCTTTCTAGAGGAATAAGCTGGTTATTTCAGAATTAATAATTGTCTTTGTCCCAAGAACGTGTTTAGTGAGAGGTATAAAATTATATTGAATATGTAGGCAAAAAGTATGCCCAGTGCATATGTTTCATTTTGTTGGTGATTCATAATCAAGTCAGAATAACATACAAATAGACCTGTGAATTCTTCAGATTGCTGACATTTAGCAAATTAATGTGAATTTCAAGTTTCTTTCATAGGTGACTATGAATCAGTTGATAGTGAGAGACAGGAAAAAAGGTTCTAATGTGAGAGCATTTACCCAGGCAACCAAACAGGAATGAGCTTACCATTCCTGGAGTCAGCAAAAAAAAAAACAACAAACCACACACCCCCCTTCAAAAAAACAAAAACAAAAACAAAATATCAAAAAAACAAAAAACCAGAAGGAAATATAGTGCTTGTTGAGATAAAAATGCTTTCCATCCAGATTTCCTGAAGTAGCTCATAAAATACATTATTAAAGAGAAGTTAGATTTGGCACTGACCTTGGAGTCTGAAGGCAGAAAGCAACTGTCCTCTATACTTATACTAACAAGGTATCTCTCTTAGTTCAGAAGGGTCATAGATATCAAGGAAAAGGAACTTTTTTTTACTTAATCTTGACCTCCTGCATGCTGGAAAAACATCTTTGGCAATTTCCATATTGAGCCAACTCAGCATACTGCTTACAGAAACATTCAGTCTTGACTAAAAGAGCCCTTACAGCAGAAAACTTAGCATAGTCCTTTGTAATCTGCTCTGACAGTTGTTAACTTCATTTAAAAAACATAATCTTATAAATTGCAATCTAATCCTTGAGCACTCCCACTTTTTTTCTCTTGGAGAGCCTGAGTTGGCTAGACTGAAAAGTCTGCTGCTGTGAGATATTTGCCTTTCATATGAAACAAATGGATCATGACTCAATTGCCTCTTAAGCTTCTTCACTTGAGGTGCCTTAGTCTTTCATTTAGTCTTTCACTGGAAAGCACAAGGCCATTTTCAAGGTTGGTCGTGCACTTTTAATTTATATTATCTCCAGCTTGCCATCATTGTTTGCAAAAGTGTTAGATTTTGACATATATAATACCATTTCTCTATTCTTGTTTAATATTAATAACAACCACCTCATTTCTTAGATCCTCATCAGGAGTTCATGCTCAGGTGATGAAACTGCAATCAACAAAACTAATACATGTGGGATGCCTCATATTTCTCCATATTTTTATATTACATATAGACACCTCTCACAGATCTAGCTGAGAGATTTTCTTGATAAATTCATTAAAATTACCTTGAGTTGGTTGAATAAGTTACAAATGAGGTATGAGTAACCTCTGCCTTCATACTGATGTCGGTGAGGGTAACCTTGATAAGGAGTCGCAATCTGTTTTTTTTATTCTCTCCAAAGAGAACACACTCGATGTGCTGAAGTACAAAACTTGCAGAATAGAAAAGAAGTCTGAAAGAAATTGTCTTAAATAGAATATCCTGTGCCAAGACGTGAGCTGGCGTTGGAGATGTTTTTAAGGTCTCTGATCTTTAGTTGCTGGTATTTTTTTTAATAGAAAAAGAGGAAAAATGTGTAAAACCCAAAGCTGCTCAACCTTGATTACTGGTATTTTATGCTAAATACGGTCGTTCCTGCCAAAAACATTAAGCTGGCAAAGAGAAGCTTAGATGTCTCATTATACTATTGCCAAGAAAGACATGATTTTGAAAGCTTTACAGGGTGGACCCAGAGGCTCTTGCTGCCAATCTGCTCTGGTATTCACTACAGAATGAGCAGAATCAGTGTTTTTTTGAAGAAACGGTGCTTCAGGCTTCTCTGGATGTGCACTGAATGGATTTTAACAATGATGTGTATTTACGTAATGACTCTGAGGATCTTTGTTTTGCTTTATGGTGCAGGCTGTACTAGATTTTAAACAAACCAACAGAATTCAGAATGTGTGTTTGTCTCTAAAAGCCTAAGTAAGGAAAATTGTGAAGTAGTGCTGCTAAAGCATGAAGTGAAAAATGAAGACCTGAAATCTCACGGTACTCTACAAGAGGATGCACCAGCTTTCTAGAGGAATAAGCTGGTTATTTCAGAATTAATAATTGTCTTTGTCCCAAGAACGTGTTTAGTGAGAGGTATAAAATTATATTGAATATGTAGGCAAAAAGTATGCCCAGTGCATATGTTTCATTTTGTTGGTGATTCATAATCAAGTCAGAATAACATACAAATAGACCTGTGAATTCTTCAGATTGCTGACATTTAGCAAATTAATGTGAATTTCAAGTTTCTTTCATAGGTGACTATGAATCAGTTGATAGTGAGAGACAGGAAAAAAGGTTCTAATGTGAGAGCATTTACCCAGGCAACCAAACAGGAATGAGCTTACCATTCCTGGAGTCAGCAAAAAAAAAAACAACAAACCACACACCCCCCTTCAAAAAAACAAAAACAAAAACAAAATATCAAAAAAACAAAAAACCAGAAGGAAATATAGTGCTTGTTGAGATAAAAATGCTTTCCATCCAGATTTCCTGAAGTAGCTCATAAAATACATTATTAAAGAGAAGTTAGATTTGGCACTGACCTTGGAGTCTGAAGGCAGAAAGCAACTGTCCTCTATACTTATACTAACAAGGTATCTCTCTTAGTTCAGAAGGGTCATAGATATCAAGGAAAAGGAACTTTTTTTTACTTAATCTTGACCTCCTGCATGCTGGAAAAACATCTTTGGCAATTTCCATATTGAGCCAACTCAGCATACTGCTTACAGAAACATTCAGTCTTGACTAAAAGAGCCCTTACAGCAGAAAACTTAGCATAGTCCTTTGTAATCTGCTCTGACAGTTGTTAACTTCATTTAAAAAACATAATCTTATAAATTGCAATCTAATCCTTGAGCACTCCCACTTTTTTTCTCTTGGAGAGCCTGAGTTGGCTAGACTGAAAAGTCTGCTGCTGTGAGATATTTGCCTTTCATATGAAACAAATGGATCATGACTCAATTGCCTCTTAAGCTTCTTCACTTGAGGTGCCTTAGTCTTTCATTTAGTCTTTCACTGGAAAGCACAAGGCCATTTTCAAGGTTGGTCGTGCACTTTTAATTTATATTATCTCCAGCTTGCCATCATTGTTTGCAAAAGTGTTAGATTTTGACATATATAATACCATTTCTCTATTCTTGTTTAATATTAATAACAACCACCTCATTTCTTAGATCCTCATCAGGAGTTCATGCTCAGGTGATGAAACTGCAATCAACAAAACTAATACATGTGGGATGCCTCATATTTCTCCATATTTTTATATGGAGGTGATGAAAGAAGCAAAGAAACCTGTTTCCTCCATTTCTCCATCTCCTTCCACAATAAATTCACTAAAAGTCTGCTGAAGATATGGAGGTGATGAAAGAAGCAAAGAAACCTCAGTTTCCTCCACTTCTCCATCTCCTTCCACAATAAGTTCACTAAAAGTCTGCTGAAGGCAGGGAAGTTGCATCAGTTCCGTGTTCTCTGTCTGCCACTTGGAAACGGTGCCTTTAGTGGTCCTCACGCATTTGAGTTCTGTGGGAAAGACCAATGAGCGCACAGATTGAAACCCTAATTACTTTGCGTGAACACTTATTGCACACTATCAGAGTAAACTTTGGAAGGAATATTTTATGACAGGAGAAGGGTCCTGCAGGAGCTACACATACTGAGAAGATTACGAATAGGGAATGGGAAATAGTATAGAAGTTTGGAAATTTCTGACCATGATCAAGTCTAATTCCTATGCCAGAAAATGAACACTTTTTTCTCCAACTTGTAGTGCTTGGAATATCCACATCATGAGGTGACATGGCCCAACAACGTGCACTCACAGCCAAGAAAGCCAAACACAATCTGGGCTGCATCAAAAGAAGCGTGGCCAGCAGGTCAAGAGAGGTGATTCTGCTCCACTCTGGTTGAAACCCCACCTGGAATACTGTGTCCAGCTCTGGGGCCCTCAGTACAGGAAAGACATGGACCTGTTGGAACAGGTCCAGGGTAGGGCCATAAAGATGATCAGAGGGCTGAAGCACCTCTCCTATGAAGACAGGCTGAGAGAGTTGGGGTTGTTCAGCCTGAAGAAGAGAAGGCTTGAGACCTCATAGCTGCCTTCCGGTACTTAAAGAGAGCTTAAAAGAAAGATGGGAACAAACTTTTTAGCAGGACCTGTTGCAACAGGACAAGGGGTAATGACTAAAAGAGGAAAGATTTACACTAGATAGAAGGAAGAAACTTAAGGATGGTGAAACACTAGACCAGGTTGCTCAGAGAGGTGGTAGTTGCCCCAACCCTGGAAACATTCTGGGTCAAGTTTGATGGGGCTCTGAGCAACCTGATCTAGTTGAAGATGTCCTGGCTTACAGCAGGGTGTTCAGACTAGATGATCTTTAAAGGCCCCTTCCAACCCAAACTGCTCTATGAATCTATGACACGCCTGCTGACCGTAATGTCTGAACCTCTAAGAAGGGTAATTTGAGTGTGATTCTTGAGGCAATACATTTTTCTGCGCAGCTTTGATCTTGGAGTTCTTATGATGACAAACTATTGGAAAGTTAGATGAGTTCTACCTGCCCTTGCCAATTTGCATTTCCCTCTTTGATAGCTCAGATTTGAGATGCCAGAATTGGGATGTTACAATGACTTCTGCTAGGAACAAATAACTCTGTATAGGGAACACGTCAAAGCCAAAAGTCCTTAAAATAGAGTAGTTCATTTGTTTGCAACTGATGTAATCTCAGCCGTTTTTAAAAGGTCTGTTCTAGATCCTTTTCTGCAATATTATGAAGAAAACTGTACCTTTCAGAAGTGTGAATGCCAGCTCAAAAAGAGAAGTCATGTTTTCCTTGAGAATTGGTTTTAGGACAGTAAAACCAGTAACTCTTTGTAGTCATACTGTAGTTGCAACCATTATCAAAAACAGCAAGTTTGATTCTAACATTGTGTGCTCACTTTGGAGCAGACAAAGCTGAGATCCTTTGTCAGTTTTAACATCAGCCAGCTAAAGTCCACTAACCAGCCAACATCTCTTTAGTAGCATTCTAATTCATGTACTGTAATTAGGCTTGAATACAAAATATTGATTTAGTAGTAATTACATTTGTGTGAGCATTAAGATAATGTTTCAGGAAATCTGCCTCGATTCAGCATGAGGTTTCAGATAATGAAATGTTCTCTCTACTGCTGTGTAGAAGAGCTTTTAAATAAAACTCACTCTATACTATAGCTAATATAAATTTATTTGACCCTGTCCTCTGACTTGTTTGGCTTGAGACAGTCTACCAAAATTGAAATATATTCCCGCAGTCGATCGTAGCTAATTAGAAACACCAGCTTTTTTAATGTGTTTTGAGATCATCCAGGGAAAGGATATGTAAGACCTATAAGAAATAATGCAGCATTTAAAGAGCACTGATTTATAGCCATAACTCTCATTAGCTGTAGAACTAAATATTCTGCAGATAATCTTTCTGTTAAGCAAATTTGTAACTACTCTGTTAGCCTTAAATATTACACACTTAATCAACATATGCACACTGTGAGAGCATGACATCCTGTGATTCCTGGGTAATGACTTCCTTTCCTGTTTCACTATTCTTACAGCATTTTTAGAATTTCACATTTCAAGATGTGCATAAATACATGTTTTATATGTTTACATTTATACACACTTAGAGGCAGACTTGTTTATTGTAGATACAAGTATAAGCAAGTAACCCTGTCTGGGCATGCAGGAACATGTAGTCGGCTTGCTTTTAATCTAAATGGCTAGTTGATAAACTTTATTTTGAATATCTATTGCTGTAAAAAGGGGAACCTGTTAGAAAATGGCAGATATCCATAGCAATGGTTTAGTTAAGGATCATCATGGCAATCAAGTAACTCAGAACTGAAGTAACAATTATACAGTTAAATCAGACCTTCAGCAGGAATTACCAGCCCAGGTGGTCTGCGTGTAATTTGCGTGAAAAATGTTTCATATCAGGGTAAATACTCTGTGTATTCCAGGGAGAAATAAAATCATATTTTGTTTTTAATTTGCAACGTTATTTGAACTTAGCCACTCATTTCAGACCAGGAGCACTTAAGACATTCATGCTATTGTGGGTAAGATAAAGTAAATGCTACTTGCTGAGGTGAATGTACCCTTCACATTGCCTCAGCCAGAAGCACCTCGAGTAGATGGTGTATGTGTGTGTAGATATATATACACAAATACATAAAACAAACCTGGTTTACATATAACTCTGCTTGCGTTTGAGGCAAAAGAGCAGATCTGAAGATCTGACTATGCTATGTCTGCTTCCTTGCAGGGTTGGAAAATCCCAAGGGCAAGGGAATTTGTTTGGCTCTACCTGAGCTTTGTAAAATGTAGACTGCTGATTCTCCTGCTCTCCATACCCCTTCACACAGGAGAGTAGCTAGAGATGAGCAACTGACAGTCTGCCTCTGACTCTACCCTGTCACAAGCTAGGAAAGCTGGGGAAATGAAGCAAATGTGCAGCTGTATATAACTCAGCTCACCTGGGCAACACCCCCTTGTCGCGGGTGTCTAGCAAGACTTACAGTAGGTTTCTATACTATTTATGCTTTCCAAGGAAGGATCAAACTGAGAACTCTAAACCTCTGACTGGTGCCACAGCTCTCTTACTCGCACAATAACGCAGAAACTGCCATGTCTAACCACGTCTAACATCCACCAGTGTGTCTCCCGTGTTGGAAGGTGGTCAGCTCTAGGGCTTTCAGAGAAGAAAAAAAGATTCCTGTAGTTGGCAGACTTAAGCCCAGCCCCCATAACAAGTTTCATTTTGATGGCTATCTATTAGCATAATGTTTAAGACTTGAAGCATCGGGTGCAATATTCCTGTAAAATAAGAAGTATAGCTACATACAATATCTCTGGATTGCCTTGAAATATAGAAGATAGTTTTTACTGAAATAAATATTAAATGTGCTAAGCATATTTCCAGATATATGGAACAGCACTTAGTTACAAAATCACATATTCAAATAAATATCTCTTTGGAGATTCATGATGAGTGTATGTTCAAAACCAGTAATAGGAGTAATTTACTGGAAGAGATGACTTCATCGCAATAGGGAATATGTATTTTAAAGAAGCTTACACATTCAAAAAGGTTTAAATAGCCTTAGTGAGGAGCACATTTATCGCTCTACATTATGTCTCGGTGTGAACCTTTGCCTTATGATGAATATCATCTTAGATCCTCCTGAACAGCAATAACAAAGAAGGCAGATGAAGCTTTCTAAAATTCAGTTTGACAAACCCCAAAGAGCCCATTTCCATGCATTTTCTGTGTGCCAGATTATGCTGTCACTGTCCTTCCTTTGCCTTGATAGTCATGCTGCACGATAAACTGCCATTTTGATTTCTTCCCAGTGAGACAAAATTAATTCTTCTACAGAAAAAGCCTTGACTAGAATACCCCTTGCAATGTGCTGGCTTTGTTTTGTACAGGACAGTGCTTAAAGGGTTCCTAACTAGCCTTCTTATCGTTAACCCCAAAACACTAATGATGAAGTCTGCTTTGGGGTTATGCTCTGTGGAGGTGCATGAGAGCACCCCAGATGGCTGACAAAACCAGAGAGGAGGGTACAGAGCCTGGGAAGACAGCTTTCCAGAGGAGCAATAGGGCAGGTGCTACTCATCAGCAAACAGGAGGACCTTCAGGTCTTCTTCTCAGCTGATTTTATGTGCATGTTTATGTATGGTTGTGTTTACGGGACAGAATTATTTGTTTTCTGAGGAGGACAAGGAAGAAGCACCGCGGACAGCCCATCATCTTAGCATCAGACTGGCTGCTTCTTCTCTGAACTAAGCACACGAGCTGAATTGGTAACTCACTGCCATTACAGCCTCTTTCTGCTTTTGTTAATTTACATGTACTTTCTCTAAACAGGCTACTCAGAAAATAAGAGAGGAAGAGAGGAGGATAATATATCATAAAAGAAAGATTGTATCATCAATTGACAGTGGCCAAAGAAAATGCTTATAAAATGCAATTTGCACCATATCCCACTTTTCAAACAAATCTCAAAACATTATACTATTATAGCAATGTAATGTAAGGGCAGGTAAAATAAAGTGGGAGAGAAAAGAAAGGCAGGTGTTAAAGTCCCCAGCAGGAGATTATCTGACACCTTTCTAGATGGGAAGAATAAATGAAATGTCCTTCCCAGAGCATCAGTGCCACAAATACAGAGGCAGACATCAGTTAAAATCAGGTTTGGGAGTTCAGGCACCCCATAGGTGTAATTCTCTAATGCGCTGTACAGTAGAGTGTCTGGAGTTGGTCAAGACCTCCCTATGCTATTAGAAAGGGAGGGGCCTCTTCTTGTCCTTGTCCCACAGCCATCAGAGAGTGCAGCACTTGGTGGGACCTGACTCTGTCGAGAGGTTGTCCCTGGTGAATCCCTTGAGCTGTCGTGGGCAGCTCAGCCTGTGATGACAAAAAGGACCAATTCCCCTTGGCGGTCCCATGTAGCTCTCCTCTGTGTCTTAGAAGACACAAAAGCAGTCGGCTGCCACTTGCTTTTAAGTTAAACTGTAGTGCAGGAGAGCATTAAAGCTGTTAACGTCTTCCAGCATCCCAAGGAGATGCTTCTGTCCCCTCACAGCATCTGCACAAGGAAGTGCTTGATTTCCTCCAAGCACACCTGGATGGCATTAACTCCAGGGAAAATGGTCTTCACAGCTATCTCTCCTCCATGGCCATGGCATCTGAGTTGGGGGGAGTATTTCCCTGCTGGGCCTTGAGCTGGCAGCAAGTGCAGATGATGCCTGAGTTTTACTGTGTTGATGCCAGACACTTTCTGTCCCTCAGTGAAAGGGGTGCGAGAAGGATGAGCACCAAGTGCACTCACTTGGTGGCCCTGGTGGCTCCCACTGAAGGAGGACAGCACTGCTTTACTGAAGATAAGCCCTTGCAACATCCCTAAAAGCAGCCTCAGTACAGCTGATTTGCTCTAGTGAGTTCCCTAGACACACTTCAAGATGGGCTTGCTAATATCTGTCTCATTGTCCCTCCCTGCTTTTTACATTACCAGTCCCCTTCCATAGTACCAGGGAGCGCCAAAGCTGCCCAAAAGAACAGGTCTCCCTGTTTTTCTCTTAGCTTAACCTGGGGATCGCCATCGTCAGCCCACTTAAGCATGCACATCCACCAGCACTCTTCCTCACACTCTCAGGTGTTATTGCCTATGGGAGCCCCATCCTTGCACTGACAGGCTGCGGTTTGCTTTAAGCAGAGGCATGAAGAGACCCAGAGGCAGCTGTTTGGGAAGAATGAGCCTGAGGCTCTGTTTACAGAAGGATTATGCACCAGCATATTTTGTCAGAGGGTGTGATTTTTCTTTTTTCTTCTTTGTCTAATGAAATTAATGCAGTCCCTCAAGTGGACACAGCTATATCAGTGTGAAGGTGCTTATGTTGGTATAGTTTACTCCTTGCTGTAATTAAGGCAGCAGAGTTTCTGTTTCTTAATTAGGAGGAGGCTCTCTTCAACTCTCCAGCCAACTATAAGAAAGCACACACATTGCTGCCCCAGCTTCTTGTAACTAACCCATGAGATTTTCAACATCTTTTCAGTGCTGATTAGGGAAAAGAGACAATAAGGAAGGATGGTTTCTCATTATTTTCATGAGCAGGCTAGGCATCCAGAAGCACGCCACAAACAAACTGCAAATTGCACAGTAAATGTAAGTAAGTGAGGCCCTGGCTCAGAGTACAGGATGCTTGGTAAAATCAGGGGGGCAGTTCAGACCGTGGGACCGAGGAAGAGGGAAGGTGCCGGAAGCCGCCTCCAGCCCTCCAGGAGCAAGATGGATGGAGAAGGAGCCAGACCCATAAACAGAATAGCGGGGTGAAATGCAGCGGGGAGACAATACAGAGACGTTGACCTACATAGACTACTTTTCTTTGACAGCAGCAGTCGCTTACTTGTGGTGACGTTGGGCAAGGGTGCCGCAGCACCGGCGGGCAGGCCTGAGGCGAGCGCGAGGCGGAGCCGGGCTGGCGCTGCACAGAGAGGCTCCCAGCGCAGGGACCCACACACCCAGCCGGGACCAGGGCGTCCGCGGCAGCCAATCAGGCGCGGAGGGGGCGTGGCCAGGAGCCGCGCGGAGGTTTAAAGGCGGTGAGAGCAAACCCTCAGCTGGTCGGTGCTGCGTGTCCCCCTCGTGCCCCCTCTGCGGAGCGCGGCGCGTGCCCCCTCTGCGGAGCGCGGCGCGTGCCCCCTCTGCGGAGCGCGGCGCGTGCCCCCTCTGCGGAGCGCGGCGCGTGCCGGGTGAGTGTGAGGGGAGGAACGAGGGGCGGGCGGGTGGGCTGACTGGAAAGAAAACATCCAGAGATGGTCTCCACCTGGTCTGCAGCCAACAGTCAAAAGGAATAAAGTGACCCAAACGGACCTGCTGCAGAGACGTGCAGCTGTCCGGGTGAGGGGCTGCAGGAGGTTTTGTGCTGGGAGTCTGCTATAGACCACCCAACCGGGATGAGGAGGCAGGTGAGGTATTCTATAAGCGGCTGTCTGAAGTCTTGCAGTCGCTAGCCCTTGTTCTGGTTGTGGACTTCAACCTAGCGGACATCTGCTGGAAATACAACACAGCAGAGAGCAGAGGCTAGGAGGTTCCTTGAGTGTATGGAAGATAAATTCCCGATACAACTGGTAGGTGAGCCTACCAAAGGAGGCGCCTCCCTAGACCTACTGCTTACAAACAGAGAAGGACTAGTGGGAGATGTGGTGACTGGGGGTCGTCTTGGGCTTAGTGACCATGAAATGGTTGAGTTTTCAATTCTTACTGAGGTAAGGAAGGGGGTTAGCAAAAGTGCCACCTTGAACTTTTGGAGGGTGAACTCTAGCCTGTTCAGAACTCTGGTTGGGAGAGTCCCCTGGGAGACAGTCCTGAGGGACAAAGGGATCCAGGAAGGTTGGACACTCTTCAAGAAGGAAATCTTAAAGGCCCAGAAGCAGGCTGTCCCCATGAGATGCAAGATTAAAGGGTGGGCAAAATGGCCAGCCTGGTTGAACAAAGAACTTTTGATGGGACTTAGGGAGAAAAAAGGTTTACCACCTTTGGAAGAAAGGAAAGGCAACTCATGAGGAGTAGAGAGATCTTGTTAGGTTATACAGAGAAAAAGTTAGAAAGGCAAAAGCCCAGCTGGAATTCAACCTGGCCATTAATATAAGGGACAACAAAAAAAGTTTTTATAAATACATCAATAAAAAGAGAGCCAGGGAGAATCTCCATCCCTTACTGGATGTGGGGGGGAACATTGCAACCAAGGATGAGGAGAAGGCTGAGATACTTAATGCTTTCTTTGCCTCCATCTTCAATAGTCAGCCCAGCTACCCCCAGGACGTTCAGCCTCCTGGGCTGGAAGATAAGGATGGAGAGCAGAACAACTCCCCCATAATCCAGGAGGAAATAGTTAATGATCTGCTTATGCACCTAGACATGCATAAGCCTATGGGGCTGGATGGAATTCACCCAAGGGTACTCAGGGAGCTGGTGGGAGAGCTCACCAGGCCTCTCTCCATCTATCAACAGTCCTGGTCAACAGGGGAGGTACCAGAGGACTGGAGGGTGGCCAACATGACGCCTATCTACAAGAAGGACTGGAAGGAGGATCCGGGGAACTACAGACCTGTCAGCCTGACCTCGGTACTGGGAAAGGTCATGGAGAGGATCATCTTGAGTGAGCTCTCAAGGTAAGTGCAGGGCAGCCAAGCATTCTTCTGGAGAAGCTGTTGAATCATGGCGTAGACAAGTGTACTCTTCACTGGGTTAAAAACTGGCTGGATTGCTGTGCCCAGAGAGTCGTGATTAATATTGGCAGCTGGTCACCAGTGGTGTCCCTCAGGGCTCAGTTTTGGGGCCAGTATTGTTTAATATTGTTATTGGTGATCTGGATAAGGGGATTGAGTGCACCCTCAGTAAGTTTGCAGATGACATCAAAGTAGGTGGGAGTGTTGATCTGCTTGAGGGTAGGAAAGCTCTACAGAAGGACCTGGACAGGTTGGATCATTGGGCCAAGGCCAATGGGATGAGGTTTAATAAGGCCAAGTGCCAGGTCCTGCATTTCAGTCACAACAACCCCAGGCAACGCTACAGGCTCAGGGAAGAGTAGCTGGAAAACTGCCCAGCAGAAAAGGACTTGGGGGTGTTGGTGGACAGCTGGCTTAACACGAGCCAGCAGTGTGCCCAGGTGGCCAAGAAAGCCAACAGCTTGTATCAGGAATAGTGTGGCCAGCAGGAGTAGGGAAGTCATCGTGCTCCTGTACTTGGCACTGATGAGGTCTCGCCTTGAGTACTGTGTTCAGTTCTGGGCCCCTCACTACAGGAAGGACATTGAACTGCTGCAGCGTGTCCAGAGGAGAGCCACCAAGCTGGTGAGGGATCAAGAGAACAAGTCATATGAGGAGAGGTTGAGGTAACTGGGCGTGTTTGGTTTGGGGAAGAGAAGGCTGAGGGGGGACCTCATTGCCCTCTACAACTACCTGAATGGAGGTTGTAGAGAGGTGGGTGTTGGCCTCTTCTCCCAAGTGAATAACGACAGGACCAGAGGAAGTGGTCTGAAGTTGCAGCAGGGGAGGTTTAGATTAGATATTAGGAAAAATTACTTTACTGAGAGGGCAGTCAGGCACTGGAATGGGCACCCAGGGACCCAGGGAGGTGGTAGAGTCACCATCCCTGGAGGTATTTAAGAAACATGTAGACATGGCACTTCAGGGCATGTTCTAGTGCCCGAGACTGTTGGGTTGGTTTTTTGGGGTTTTTTTATGTGTGTATGGTTGGACTTGATCTCAAAGGTCCCTTCCAACCATGAAGATTCTGTGGTTCGAAGCCTCCATGTTTGCAAAACTGATGACCCAAAATCCACCTCAGTGGCAGCGAGTAGAAGGGAATCATGCATTTGCCCTCTGCTGTGCTAATAGCTCTTCACACCCGGGCAGTTCTCAATAGCATCAGTTTTGATGAGCAAGTACCCACTGTTCAGAGTCAGAGGTAAAGGTAGGACCACAGTTAACTTGGGACAGCTTTGGTTTGTGAACCAGAAGAACTGACAAAGTATGTATGATTTTTGCCTTCTTGTTCTTGACATTTGAGACTCATTTTTCTTCTAACCATTAACTCGTTAGCTTGAAACACAAGATGTCACCATGATAGAAAACATATGCAGGAAAGTGTTCATTAAGGTAGTGTTAAAACAACGTTGGGAACAGTAATGTTACGCATTTAGGGTGACATGAGTACTTTTTCTCATGCTATAAAAGCCAGAGGAAAATGTCATTCTAAGTGGATGTTATTACAGTTTATATCCCACATCATGCAACAAACCTAATTCTTGTGGCAAATACTATGCAGGAAACAAAAGTGTTAGGCTCTCTGACTAATGGTTAATCAAACTATGCACAATGACCTGGCGAGGATCAGAGCAGTAGCAGCAGGCGGAGACACCTCCCAAGCTTATTCAGTGCAAAGAGGGGCAAAGGGCTACTCTTGAAACGGCAGAGGAGGATGGCTGCAGCCTTATTGATGGTGGGACACCCTGATGTGACACTCTGCTCACAACCTGTGTGTTTGAACAGCTCGTGAACTTGCAGTGGGGCTGGCTGGTCCCTCAGGAAATATTTAAAAAATTTCCAGTTGCACATCCCCCATTGCATACCGCTTTGTAGAGAAAGATTTCTCCCTGGTAAGGGTATGTTATTACAAAAACTTTGCCAAGTGGAATTTACACAGCAGGTTACCAGGACACTTAATCTTTTGTGAAGCTAAGATAAAAACAATAAAAAGGCAACAGCCTATATTTTTTAGAACGTTGTGTGATCTGGTTTGTCAACAGGTTCTTTAAAATATAGTCCTGTTTAAGCCAAAGAATATTGCCTTCTGACCTCCATGCAGATAATAGCAAATTACATGCTTCCAGCTCACCTAGAAGAAGGAAACGCATAAACAAGTCCAGGCTACAGATTTTTAGGCAGTGATCTAAATTACCAAGCCATTAATAGGAGACGAGGTATACGGTATTAAATACCAGCACATAAACTAGATTGATAGCTTTTTTTCTGGAGCATAAAGATTTTCCACAATAGGTTTTTTTCAGGAGATAGGACATTTTGTCTCTCGTATTACAAATGTGGTGTGAAATGCAAAAAGGAAAAACACTCCTTCCTCCCTCCTCTCCCAGTTCTCTGAGGAGGAGAGTCATCGTGGCACATACAGGAAAAACAGCCACCCACACACTGGAGCCCTTCAAGCAGAAAGCACCTGACAGGAATTTAAAAGTAGGTTTTCAATGGTGAAGTTGGCAGAAATCTACATAAAAGCAGTTCTTCAAGGGAGGGTATTATGTGATATGAATTAGATTAATGTCTTCAGTTACTTCTTTTTTTTTAACTGTGGAGTCTAAAATTATTGTTATCAGTATCAAATATTTTGCTCATGCTTGAAGACAAGCAATAACAACAAGGAAAATATAGGGGAACACAATATATTTTAATAAGAAAGTTTTTCCCGTCACTCAAAATCTTGAATGTCTATTATTAGAAATCTGGGTGCTAGCTGCTTGAGCCTTCAAAACCTTCATTATGGATGGAGCCAGCATTATGCCTAAAGCATTTAAAAAATAAATATGACAAATGAAAAAGTAAGAAAATATGGACATAACAAGTCATTTATTTTAAGATAATTTTTATAAGAGAAGATGAAGTTTTTGCAGCTTTTTTTTTTTTAAGTAACAAACCCCAGTGACATCCTGGTAAGAGTTATACCTTTTTCTCCAAAACCATTTTGGAGTCTTTGTATGGAAATCTTTAGA